>NW_026249881.1:0-56930 GCF_024043165.1 Alternaria incomplexa
ACCATAGGATCATGAAAATTAGGCTTCCCGTCCGCTCAGCCATATACAAGCATGATACCGGCGGATTAGTAGTTAGGTGGGTGACCACTAGCGAATCCCCGCTGTTGTATGTTTTTGCCTTCTTTTTTGCTCTTTTTTGGTAACCTAGTTGGGAGAGGCGTGGGTGTGGAGGTAGGAAGGATGTGGACGGAAAGCAGAGAGGGGTGGCGGGGGCTGGGAGGGGTTGATGGTGGTGTGATGTGTGTTATTTTTGAATGGAGGTAGCAGGTGCATGCCATGCATTCATCTTACTCTTTAGATTTTCAGTGAGTTTATCGTGGTGGGACAAATGGTGGATAAGTGTTGGATGAGACTCTTCCCTCCCTTCTCGCCCACTCTCGTAGCATACCAATATCCAGTATCACAATCTCTCACACCCATCGTCTCCATCCTCCTCCACCAATCCGCAAGGACTAGCTAGCCCCAACCGCCTCGTAAGCAGCGCACTGAACGTATTAGCGTCCATATCGACAATATCGAGTCTCGATGGTAGCGAGCAGCGGAAGACTCACCCAGACGAGAACCCCTTCAGGGATCCTGACCAATGCTTAACTTGATAGATACATCCAGACCAACAGAAAAGCAAGTCTTGGTTCCGTAGACCGGGAGGAGAGTGAAACTGCCGCCGCAGTCAGGCTTGCGGTAGGTGTTCACTATGACAACCACCGTCAGCAAAACTCATCTTACCAAAGTCACTTCCATCAATAGTGGAAGGTTGAAGACTTACGAGCGTTATACTTGATATCCCCATCCTTGCCGACCACCCTGATGCTCATCACCCCATCAGAAAGCCCATAGCAGACATTTGGATCAATCCAGAGGAACTCGTAGGCGCCGCCGCATTCGGCTTCTTTGAAGGTTTGGGCGCGGACTTGGGTTTGGACGCTGGGGTCTGCGGTGGTGGTGGGACTGGGTGTGGGCGTGGCGCTGGTCGCGGCGCTTCCCAAGAGGGCGCATAGGAGAATAGTGGTGAGCATGGTGGCGAACATGTTGGTGGTGAGATTTTTGGCGGTGATTGACGGGTTAAGATCGTGGGTGCGAAAAGGGAAGGTGGTGTTCGTGTGGTGTGTGAGATGGCTTGGTTTGGTTGGTTTGGTGAGTGGGTGAAGTGAGTGATTGATGTGCGCGCGATGGTTTGGTTGGGCGAGTGAGGGAAGTGAGAGTGAGTGAGTGCGTCTGGTTTGTTCTGCTTGAACAACCCGAAAAGCATTGACGAACGAGGGAGAAAAGGATAAAGGGCGAGCGAGCTGTTTATAACGCCCGCTTACCGTCCTCGAGACCTGAGCAAGTTACGTGGTTATCTGGTGCAAACGCGCCGAGGTGGAAGGATCCGGGGAAGCGACGCCCGACCGCGCGTCTCTAGGTGAAGGTACTCGGTGAGGGCAGTCGCAACCCTAGCTGCGGGGTTGATATCGTGGGGAAGTTGCGATTGCGGTGATCGCGGAGAAGGCGTGGTTGGCTGGTACACAAGGTACGAGCAAACGGTATCGAGGGGAAGTGTGCCACCGCGAATTCGATGATTGGAGGTGAGAGATTTAGCAAGATCGTAGGATGAGGTATCTGTTCGGACGGCGAAGGCAACAATGGCGGTCTGGGAGATGCGGTGTTGCTATAGAGCGGGATGGAGGTAAATGGAAGTGAAAGTGAAGATCTAGTCACAGTCACACGGCGGAGGGATGATGTGTGGCAAACGGATAGCGACAGTAGCACTGAGTAACTTGGACAGAAATGAGCCAAAACATGTTGCACGAAAGTGCTGGGTGGAGAAACCGATTTAGAACTGTGATTCGAGCACTGTGGTTAAGGACATATTATGGCTGATACGATCATGAGGCCGCATCAAGCCCGCCATTGGACGCGATGAACGGCCACAGGAGCATGAAAGGATATCCAGAGTGTCGAAATTGCACCTTCGAATGAAAATAGTCGACAGCATGGTTTTGCGGATACGCGTATCTCAACTCCTTCCATCATACCCACCACTTCATTCATTAACAGGCTTAGCACCCAACATCCACCCAATCCCACTCGCCAGCGCCCCCGTCGCAGCATTAGCCACCATATCCCTCCTCCTCACGCGCTCCTGCGCATCGATACTGCCCGTCTCACTGCCATCCATACTAACCCTGCCAGACCGCGGTTCCGTACTCGGCGCAACCTGCATACTCCCACTACTACTCCTGAGCGGAAACGCCGTTTTCGAAAACGCAGCCGCAGCTCCCCTTGCTACATCAAACAGCCCCATTGGCGATTCTTCTACAGCGCCCCGGCCCACTTCACGGCGCTGCGGCTGCACAGTGATGGTGTCGAGGTCGAAAGCGCCAGGCAGTTTGCGGTCGGCGGCGTCGTTGAAACGTTCTTCGGCTTCGGTTTCTTGGGCAAGGAGGTGCATCATTTCTGCTTCGCATTGTTGCCACACGCCGAGGACTTCTTCGAGGTGGTTGGGTGGGGCGAGGAGGAGGGCTTGGCTGAGGAGTTCCATGCGTTGCTCGAGGCGGCGGAGGTCGGGGCGTGCGGTGGAGCTGGACTGGGTCCAAGAGGTGGATGAGGAGAGGGAGGTGTTGTGGCGGCCGGCGCGGAGGGCGGCGCGCCAGGCTACGTCTTCGGCGTCGTCGGAGTGGTCTTCGGTTTCTGTGGTTCCGAAGGAGAAGAAGTTTGAGGATGTTGGTGGTGTTGGTGACGGGGTTGATGGTGTTAGTCGATTGACGACGTATGAGTACGCTGTCTCAAAGTCGTCTTCTTCCAATGCAGCCTCGACAGCCATGCCAATCACGCGTTGCTCCGCCGCGGTTTTCTTCCGCTCTATCGTGGCGGCATCCGTTGGCACGTTTCCTGCTTCCTCGTCCATGATGGTTGAGGGCATGGCGACCACCAAGTTCTGGCCGATCGAAACCAGATCGTCGAGCTTGGTGTAGCCACCGCTGTTTTGCGATAGTAGCTTGCGCACTAACGACAGCGGATTGTGGCTCACTCGGATATTGACCGGCTGGAAAGGAACGCCATGCTGGAGGATGAGCGAGTAAAATGACATGGCGTGTGTTGCTGTGAGCAGGGCTTGGAACCGACGGAACCGCGACGAGGAAGGGAAGTGGGGAGCGAATGCAGCGATGATATCAGCAGCACGCTTCATACCGCCTCTGTTGCGGTTACCGTTGCTGGCGTTGTCGTAGTGGTGCATGGCGGAGGCGAGCACGACCTGCTCCACATCCGAGGAGAGTAGCGGTTGCTCGCCAAATCCTGGTTTGATGTATAGGTCTATCGCGAGGGCGAAGTGGTTGCTTTCCAAAAGAGCCTTCGATACCTCCGTTTCCAGTGTCTTCCGCTCTAGCAAACCAAAGACACCTTGGGCTTTTCGGTCTTCGTCGTGGTAGTCGGTACCCCAGTTCCAAAGCCACAGCAACTTTGACCGAATAGTGGCCCATTGCTCGCTGTCCTTTTTGGAGCCGCTGTTCAGCGTGTACAGTATCTTTTGGAGTAATGATAGTTGTTCGGAGTAGTCGTCTCGCAGAGACATCTTCGCAATCTCCCGGATAGATACCGGTTGTTGCAAGGTCGATAGGACACACGACGAGAAAATGATGAGCTCAATGATGCGAAACGCTTCAGCGCCAGGCTGTGTGATGACATTGTCAGGATCCAGTAGACGATCCTCTCTCAGTAAAGCAGTTGTTGAGTCCTGGAGCAGAGGATCCTTCAGGTCGTAGCTGGGTAACTGGGCGACACCAATGCTAAGGTCTGGAGGCGGGTCGTAATTGAGGAGCGTACATATCCTCGTCAAGAGCGAGTGCGCGGTCTGTAACGACGTGATGTCACTCTTGTCGACCAGGTAGAGACATGCGAGCGCCGTTCGTGCATATTTCATCTCGAGCTGCCGCTGTTGTTGGTCATCGACGTAGTCTCGTCCTTCTTCGTAGCCACCAAGGTCCATATCCTCAGGGCCGTCCCAGTCCGAGATGGCTGCTGTGACAAGCGCCAGATGCTCCTTGGAAGCATGTAGCAGCCATTGAAACAGACAATCCCAATCGTCCGGTTCCCGAGCTTGCTCCTGTGCTATTGACGCTCTCCGACCTTCGTGTGTGATCTTCCGCCTCTTGCGATCATTCGCTCCACACAGCCATGGGGCCACTACACCCTTCAGATCCCGTGCCGCGTTGTGTGTATTGACATCGGTCGCGCTTCGAGCGTGGGAGAGTTGGTAATCGATGGCACGTCGTCCTTTGAGTGCCGCAAATTCGTCGAGCGTGGTTGCAGTTGATTGCGGATAGTACTCGTAGCTGAGGCGTAGGAGTGGGAGGACGGTCGATATGAACCATGTGCGTAGGTATTCGGAGTGGCCCAGGAACGGAACCACCAGCTGCGGCACGAGATCTAGGAGCCCCGTCTGCGCGTCTATCCGGTGGGCGCGGTGTATTAGAAAGTGACTGAACAGGTCTAGTTCACTCTCTTCGGCATAAAGAGGATGCATTACAGGCGGCAAACCCAGCGCATGTCTCCTCTTCTTCGCCCGTGAATTCGAGAGTTGTTCCACCGATGTTATGTCTAGCGATGCCGCGGGACTCTCGCCGGGAAACCGCGATCCAGTCGCCAGGTCATGCAGACATTCGTAATACGACGCCGGGTCGCTCTCTTCGGGGAGGTAGTTGAGGAGAATGCTCAGGGTCAGCTCGAGCGGCAGATCCCCGTCCCGGAGTGCTGTCAGCGCCCGCAGCGCTAAGATGTTGGATTCGGTAGCATATTGTACGGCGAGGAGCACACAGTGTGGCTGCGACAATTGCGACAACTTCTGCAGGGCTGCCATGTCGAGAGTTCGCGGGTCGCTATCGTGGATCAACTTTCATAGTTGGCGTGAAGCTTGGAAAGGCCACGCCCGCAATGCGACAATTCGCTACGTCAACCGCCAAGCCCCGCTCTCGGGGGTCCGCTCACAGGCAGCCTTTCACCATCACACCTGCATCACGACACAAGGCACTGGTCTAGAATGTGCTTCATCAACACCGCTCAACACAGCTCGCCATACGAATAGCAGAGGTCATCAATGTCCATCACGTCGCTAATCTTCGCATCCCAGCCATTATAACCCAGCGAAAGCGGAAAGTCCAGAGTTACATTGCCGCCCTGCGCGTTATCCCAATCTTGCAGCACCTTGGGCCCAGATATGTCGCGCAATCTTTTCCCCAGGTCCCTCGCCTGCCACGACCACCAAACGCGGTCCAGATTGGCATGATGGAGCCAGAAGATGGGGTCGGCAGGCGATGTGAACGGATCGCCCATCTGCCCAAAGGTGCCACCAACACCGAAGCTGAGAAGACGACGTTAGCATTGCCGCAAGGATCCTGCAGGATGAATCACGTACTGCCCACCAGCGTGAATCTGACTATCGTCCCAGGCTGGACCACCTTCCATCGTCCGCGCGAACCATCCGTAATCCGCCTGCGCTATGACTGTGTCCAACTTACCTTTGCCCAGATACGTGGCGGCGTAGTCGGGCGCCAGGTCTCGCCGTAGACACTGGTCGTTTCTTGCGAGCGACGCAGCAGGGCCTAGATGAACCGTGATGTTGACGAAAGGCCCATCTTGTACGCACCCACCTCCAGTCCGCCCTGGCACTTCGTTGTTCGACGTGTTGACCGGGACAAGAGGGCCGTTCCCACCAAAGCCGTATATCGCGTCGAATATGAGCGATTGAACGAACTTGGAAGCTGGAGTATCCAATGTCCAGTCCCAATACGGCTGCGCCCCACTATATCCACACTCCTCACGCAGTATCTTCTCGTAATACGATGTGAAGAGACGATGCCAGGGGAGGAAGTGACCCTTCATGGCGGTCAGCATTGTTTTCAATTAAAACATGCCGCACCTACCACGAAATGTATGGACATCGTCTGATTGATGTGCGTCGGAACAAGATCGTCATATCGCGAAAGCGCACCTGGTGCAGCAGTAGTAGGAGTGAACGCCGGCTTTTCCAAAAGACATTGTACCGCAGCAATGTACTGCAGTCTTTCATCTTTGTCAAGAGATCGCCTAACGGGTTCGTAAGCTTCAACATGTCTTACTCACTTTCTCCAAGGCCGTCCTACCATTCTTTCCGTACTATGGGATTGCGACAGCTCGTCAGTTTTGCAGCAGCTCCGAAGCAGAATGCTTGCACGAAGAATAACATTGTGGGAAGGAATCGCATGTCGGCAGCGGCGATGGGGAGACCTACACGGAAAACCCGCTGTCAGACGAGACTGCCCTCGAATATACATATCTCGAGGCTCATTCAGCTGAACTCCATATACGAGCTTGTACGACGCTTTCATCTAATCCAATCCAATGATGTTCCATCGATTGAGGCTTGAGTATGCACCTCGAACCGCCTGAGCCACCCAATTACCCGGTCATAGGAGTCCTTCGGGAGGGCACGCAGTCACGATTTGCGTAGCAAATTCGAACAGGAAGCATTTCGTCCTTGAGCACTTCAATACTGCCGTCTTTGTTTGCTCGTGCGGAATCTGATATCAACCATGATTCAAACGGATGGATTAGGCTACTCGAGGTCAAAGGTCTCTATATGTCATTACTACATATGCCTAGGTACGTTAATATCTCAGTAGGTTCAACCCCACCAGCGAGAATGCATGGCGCATGGATATCTGCTCGCAGTATCCTTCAAGCCCCTGAAATTCTTGCAGCTCCTGGCCTTCAGAACGTTTGCCACATCGACTCCAGTCGAATTCAGGCATATCTGCGTGCTGCCGTGTGCCTGTACCGAGGTGCCAAGTGCCTGATCGACAACGTTGCAAGCCCCTAGCCTAGCGCCCCCATCGTCCGACAACGCCTCCAACGCCTCCAACGACACTAGCCACGACCTTCCATCACCAAGCTTGCGAGCAAGAACCTCTAGCATTCCATTCTTCTTCTGTTTCGACCGAACGTATGTTTGGGTATCAGCAATAAGTGATCAACAGTCGCATCTCAGATGTAAACTTCTCCGAGGAAGAAAAGTGCAAACAACGGCAGTTCGCTTGCACACACCCTCGCCAAGCCAACATCAAACATGCAGCGTTTCCAGCACCGAAACAAATGTGTAGCAGCACAACATGTCGGCCCAGCCCTTGGAGTTGCAGATCAAGCTTTGAATGCCTGGGCTTGGGATAATTACTTAGATCGATGGCTGCCTGGCCTCTTTCTTGACCTCCACATCCTCTTACTCTCCTTGTTGCTTGTACATTCTTGATACCCTGGTTCGGTCCATTCTTTGCGCGTGCGCACGTTACAATCTTTATTAAATACTCATTCTTTTACTACATTCACCCGAAATCTCCATCTCAACCAGAAATCATGTATATCGATACTGCGTCGGCGAACAGTCGGTCCTCGAGACCTCAAATTACCATCGAGCCATCGCCGTATAATGACCGCTCGACACCGCTGATGGAGGCTTTTGTGGGACAAGAGGCTGCGACGGATGAGAGGCCGCCGCCTACTTACCTTGAAGCCACTACCCCTGGTCTTTACACGAGTCGACTGAGTGGCGAAGAAGGCGCCAGGCTGCTCTCCTTTGATGGACGAGAAGCCCGGGATGCGAGTTACAAGGAAGAGCAGTACGGGAGACGGAGTCTCAGGTCGCAATGCCTCAAGAAGACCTGGTTGAAGGTGGTCGGCACAGTGCTTGCTATGATGCTCGTGTCTGCCATGTTGGCCCTTATGGTTGCTGCGGTGTCAGTCCGAAGGGATAGACAGGTTAGTAGATACTTTCAAGGAAGTACTTCATCATGCTAACGTACCCGTCAAGAACTCTGCTACTGCCTCCCTATCTTCAGCACAATCCGCACAGGGTGACGCCGCCCACCCCGAAGGCTTCATCGACGACGATTCCGACAAGCCCAGTCTTATCGCCGTTCCCTGGCCATCACCATCCGCCGCAGCGCAATCCACCGCACCGAAACAATCCTTCCCGATTCGCTGGCCATCCAAGTGCGGAAAAGACTACAACGTCCGAACGGAACACCACGACTTTGGCCAAACAAGCGAGCTCAGCATCCAAGAAGCCGTTCACCAACTCGACGGCCCATACAGACGAGTAGCAGGCTGGATACACGTCGCAACCGCCCCTCCGGAGCAAGCCCCCGGCACCATCCAAGTAAAGACATCCTACGCCGTATCCGCCTCCGTCGACGTGAACGCCGTCCGATACGCCTCCACAGACAACAGCCTCACAATCGGCGACCCCTCCTTCCCCGACGGCTTCGACGGCGTACGCCCCGGGAAGGCCTGTCTGGGCATGTCCGTAGTAATCTACATGGCCCCCGGCGCCACCTTGTCCAAACTGCACATCGCAACCACGCACATGGGCATGCAAATCCACTCTGGCACAAACTTCACCGTCACAGACTCTACTTCCATCTCCTTGACCACCGGCACCCTCGACGCCATCGCTTTCTCCTCGCGCCAAACATACCTTTCCACAATCTCTGGCTCTATCTCGGGCGCGTACGCACTCTCCGACCTCCTTTCCGTTAAGACAAAGAGCGGCTCCGTGAACATCGACATCGAGCCCCAGCCTGCCGCAGAAGGCTCCACAAACCCTGCTGTCTTCAGTGTAGACTCGCTAAGCGGCAGTATCCGCACGGATTTCAAACGCAAACACATCCCCGAGCGCGACTACCAGACCTACATCAACACGACTGTTGGCTCAGTCGACGGCACCTTCATCCATGGGTCGCGCACGGAGATCAACAGCGTCGCTGGGCTTGTTACGGCTGATCTCTTGCCGTTTAAATCAGGGGATTACCAGAGCGAGATCTACACGCATACACACTCTGGTCAGACATCCCTCACGCTTCGTTCGCCGTACAAGGCCAAGGGCGTGGCTATGTCTGGGCTGGTGAGTACGCATAAGAGCACGAGCGGTGGGTTGGATGTCACCTACCCGGAAGAATGGACGGGCAGTGTAGATGGCACGTCATTGAGTGGAGCATTGCATTTACAAGGCAAGGAGTTGGAACTTTTGGGTGAGAACGATGAGCCGGGGAAGAATCACGTTGAGGCGAAGAAGGGGGATGGCAAGAGTAGTTTGAGTTTTGATACTGTGTCTGGGGGGTGTGAGATCAAAGTCGGGAAGTTGTAGATACCTTTTGGATTTGGTGTTGGGGGTTAGACGGTACTCCTCCTAGATAGGATACATCACGATACATTCTACTTGCAGCCCAACTTCCCTCTCTCTCGTCAACTCAAACACGCCGTCTCAGTCGTACACGCCTTCACATCTACACGAACTCTGTATACGAATATGCGACATGTCAATTCCCTCACTATAGTGATAGTGTGGCCGTCGTGAATGAGTTGTCGTCCGCGCGTCCCGCTCCCGCCAGCACCTCCCTGCCAGCCCTGTCAAAACCACTGTCTCGGCGCACATGGATGACCCCAGTTCCTTCACTTATGTTGTACACGTCGATCCCGGCTTTGGGTCAGTAGGGCTGGCTGGGGAAGGTTAGGGCTGAAAGATGTGCGGTTGGGTTCGGGGGAGTTGCGACGCAGCTACGCTACACTGCGACCGGGTGTGTTGGGTTGATTGAGGGTGTCATGTGTCGTTCGGGGTGTGGGTGAAGGCTACGTCATGGTGTAAGGCTGAGTTTTGTGAGGGATGAATGCAGGGTTTGGGGGTGTTCGTGAGGTGGTGGTAAGGTGCAGGGACTGGGTTGGTGGTGAGTTGGTGTCTTGGTTGTGTTGCGATACGCTGAGGCGGATGCGCCGTGGAACGCGCTGTGATAACAGATCTAGATATGAAATGTGACCATGTCGACCAACACTGTCTATGACGTGTTCGAGGGGTCGCTGCAGAATCGTTTCGTACGAACCTAGCTTTTGCATGCAGAATCTGCGGTGCACGGGTGGTGTGGTCTCATATGGCACATACGATATGTGGTCGTGATATGGTGCTGATGATTCCCAGGTGGTAAAGCAGGGTCTCCTCTTTGGGACGATCGACGCCGCATAGGCACACTGCCTGGGCGACAGAATTCCCGTTTGCGACAATCCCAAGTACGTCTGTTGTTGGCCGAGAAGTACCGGACAGATCTTGACCTGAAAGACACGAAGCTGTGGAGATATCATTAGCACCAGGGGGCAAGGCAATATCTACTACTAATCGCATAATGGCAGCGGCGATCTGTAGCGATTTTGAGTTCATGAGAATTGAAATCATTCATAGTCGGCGTTTTATGCTCTTTTCGAGCCACGATGCTTACTGCTTGGGGTTGTTCCTTGTGGCGCATCATCTTGAACGATCCCGCACGGCACCCGAGGCAGGGCTGTAGTAGTTCGTGCTTCGGAATTCGAGCTCTCGGAAGATTGCAGGTAGCCTGGGTTCTCAGCTTCCGGTGGTAATTGTGCCCTGTTGACAAATGTGCGTTTGGGTTGGTGGTACAAGACTGAGGCATGCATCGTAACGAAGCCACGAACCAGGGCAAGATTGCGAACCACTCCGCGGCCTCGTGATCTGAAGTTATTCCTCCATGCGTGCAAGGCCAAGTCCTGAAAATATTGAATTCAATCAACGACGTCTTGTAACGTTCAGACTAGCAGGTAATTTGGCGATCGGCCGCTGTCACTTGTCAACATGACTCAATGACGTGCAGAAGCTTGATAACCGTTGCACCGTGCTAACTACACACGACGGACGACAGACGAGAGGATGTTCCGTTGGCGCAAAGATGGCGCCATTCCGGGCAGAACGGAATGAAGTGGCTTCGCTTCGGTCATGGGCAGTTGACGATGCCACTGCTCGGCGATAACGCGGTGCGTCCGCGCAGTGAATAGCTGAATACGTCGACTTCACATGGAAATGCGGCCACAACTCCGCTGCACGACACAACCGAGGGCTCGTGTCGGCGAATCAATATAGAAAAAACCGAGAAAAGAGTCGATGGTGCGGTACACGTTGCGAGCAGGGTGGGTCTCAGGTTCCCCTGGACGTGTGTCAAGAGTGTTTCGGACCTGTCGCGACGCGGTAAAGAGACGTGGGGCCAGAGGAAGCGACTGCTGACTCATCCCATCCCTCACCAAACTACGCGCCACATGCGATGATACACTGCCCACCCCCCAATCAGCTGCTCCGTGCCATCAGACTCGCACTCGATTGAGACAAAACTTTTCCAGCTATGATGAAACTGGATCCCTAAACCTGGTAGTGGAGTTGATACAGCGGGAAGTTGCGTATCTCGCGGCCGACCTCTCCCAGCTCTCCATCCTTCCATAAACGACATGCACCAGCCTGTTCGAGCGCTGAAACTCGACGCCGAGCTGCAACGAGTGATGGGATGCCCTTCCAGCTGAACTCGTCGACCAAGTGCTCCTTGTCAGAGGGTCGTCATGATGGCCGAGGGCAGCGCGGCATCCATGTCGACACCTCCGCCTCAGCAACATGGGGCACTTGGTGCGCAGGCCCGAGGAGCCTCTCCGAGCCAGCCGAGAGGATCATGGAGACAACGACTGGTGCGACCGTTCAGAGTGCGTCTAATCGCCTTTTGGCATCCCAGCAGCCTTGCGCCCGGTCCACCACCCACTACACCATCCCCGCCAGACGCTCTTTTGGGTGAACGCTTCTGCTGTGGCCGTTCCAGATCACCTGCAGCCAAGGCGCGTCCCGACACTTCTCTCAAACTTGCGCCCAAGCGGTTCCGTTGCGTCAATCACAGAGATCATTGCTCTTCGTTGTTCCTCTCGGATGTTGCAACCCCCGTGCATTCATCATATAGCCTAGCAACCCCTCCAACCGCCTTTCCTACTATTTGGCCCGTCACTCTTTAGGATCCTGCCCGACTACTATCTTCGTATACATTTCTTTCATTTGGAGCGGGCTCCATCCGCGCTGGCTGCGATTGAGAACTTTGTTCTCGTACACTCATTTGAGAAACTTACATCCAACCCGGCGCCACATCTGCTCAGCCATAGTCGCACAGCGCTATCGCCCTGCCACATTCCTTTCTGCAGCCGTCTACTTTCGTTATCAATGTGAGTTTCCTAATTGAGTATTGCTCGATGTCACTCAGGGCTTCGACGGGTGATCCCTTGTCTAGCAGTATAGCCTAATCAGTCGCTAACCACGTTGCACTACAGACTACTACCATAACATCTTACGGTCGTTGTATATAGAGAACGGAACCCAAGATGGAGTTCAATGCGGTTCAACAGTGAGTATTCTCAGTCATCTTTACTTCGTGCGCGCATACTGACGGCCTTTCTAGGTACCGTCCGTCACCTAATCGGCAGTACGCCATGGGGCATCCCTCCCCCTCCCCAGGGATGCAGTCAATGTACTCTTACGCAAGCCTTCCTCCTCATGAACAGCAACAACATCAACATCAACATCAACATCAACATCAACATCAACATCAGCAACAGCAACAGCAACAGCAGCAACAGCAACCACAACATCAGCAACAAGGCCTTCACCCTATGTCCAGACCGTCGCCACCCGAGCCCACGTGGGCTGTGCCGCAAACCCAGCAGTACTATGCTACGCCGCGGGGTCCTGTTGTAGGCAACAGAGAGGATCAACGACAGTTTATGGGAAGACCGGACATGATGACTTCGCAACCGACTGTTACTAGTGGTGTTGTCTACAGCACCGCCATGACTGCCCCGCAATCGCTTGCGACGACTGACTACTTTCCCGGCGTTATCGACACAAGTAAGCTCCTTCAGCAGTAGGCATGCATGTTATGCTAACGAACAAAGGTCCATGGGGTCAGAAGGTGTGCGAAGAGTTGGAATCGTTTCCTTCTCTGGAGTCGGATGTGTCGGACTTCAGTCATGGCATGATGGGGCACGATGAGAACACTCCGATCATTGATCTACGCCAATACAACAACATGGGCCAACAAGAACACGACAACATGGCCAACTTCAATCCGAATTCCACCCGGAGACTGTCCGAGTCGTCTTTTTCGATGTCTAGCACTGGCGGTGTGCTTCCAGAGCCGGCATCCTACGAAGAGATGGGATCATCGGAACCAGTTTCATATCCGTCTGAGTATGAGACTTGGAACCACACGGAGCCGAGTGCCAGCCATCTTTTGTCACCGCTTGCCTCACCACGACGACCTCAGTACGATGGCGTTGTTCGAACTGGAAGTCGCTCCCGCGTGTCGCCGACACCGCACAACAATGTCCGCTCATCACCATACACACTCGAAAGCACTCGGTTCAAGAGATGGTCCACCGGGCAAGCGCCAACATCGACCCCAAACAACTCACGCCCAATGTCACAGGTTTCGGATCGCTTTGCACCATACGGTCCCCGCCTGAACCCGCATCACTCGCTGCCCGCTTACCCGCCAAGTGCCTACAACAACTTCGGGCTACCGACGCAGAACGTGTTGTACTCGCAATCGAATTCTCCCTATGCCAACAACCAGCCGTTCTTCGCCCACCAGGAACAACAGCAGCATCATCTCGAGGTGCCTCGACCGCTACCTTCGCAGGGCCTGTTCCGCTTACTCCAAAGTAACGCGGATCGTCACGGCGGCTGCTCATCACACTTTGCAGACCTGTCAGACCCACCTGATCTTTACTCCTCCCTGCACGAAGAGGCACTCAACCCACCGGAGTCCGACATGAACCCGTCCGATCCCGACCTTGTACCACACGAGCAGGATCTTCGCTTTGTTGGCGACCTGTACACCCCGCGTTGGGTTCGCGGTCATGGCAACAAACGTGAGGGCTGGTGCGGTCTCTGCAAGCCTGGTAGATGGCTTGTACTCAAGAACAGCGCTTTCTGGTACGACAAGTCCTTCACGCATGGTGTCAGCGCAGCTACCGGCGCAGCGTTCCAGGGCCCGCAAGACACGCGCCGGACGGAAGGCAATCTCGATGTATGGGAAGGACTTTGCGGAAGTTGCGGTGAATGGATTGCGCTCGTCAGCAACAAGAAGAAGGGAACAACATGGTTCCGACATGCATACAAGGTAAGTCATACGTCCTCCACATTCCACGGTGCTTGGCTATTGGTTCTCGGTAGTTCTGATTCGCCTCGCTACCAACTATCATAAGATCGAGTATGCTAACAATACCGCAGTGTCACACACATCCCAAAGTCAAAGATGGCCCCAAGCGCCGCCGTGAGACACAGGCTGGGCGCGTTCGTGCAGCGTCGTCCGCGTCAGCGACCTCGTCTTCGTATCCAGTCAAGCCGGAGCTCTCGACGTCAGACGCGACATCTCACCGCCATTCTACACCAACACCGATACCCGGTAGTTCGTCGCTCCAGTCCTACAGCATGTCGAGTGGTCCGTCTCCCATGCCAACATCCACACCAACATCGACTCCGCAAGTCAACACCTCGTGCTATCCCAGTACAGCGTACCCCACACCGACTTCAGGCACACCCAACATGCATTCCCTTCGAACCCCGACTGCGACTTCATTTGGTGATGCGTATGGCGACCCTTCTAGCAGACACGAGCCCGTAGTCGGCATGTTTACCACGCCACTCCAAAGCTTGCAGAGCTTCTCCGGCCACCAGTACTCGCATTCGCCCAATCTCTCGCATCAAGTCAGTGAACCCGAGCTTGTGGGTATACGAACAACTACCACGGCACTCAACTCAATCGCAAGCATGATATGAGTCAAACTTCGTCCTCTAGACTTTCTTTCACGAGCAACAATTGTGTCCTGGGTTTCTCACGGCGTCACCGGCTTCACGGTACATCAACGAAGGGGTGGCACTAAAAGACTATCGCACGGTTGGGTGTGGTACGAGTATCTGAACTTCCTCATTTTTGCGTCTAATCTTGCACATGTCACCGCGACTATTACACCCCCTTTCCAGCGTTCTTGTTTATAGCGTTCCGTTCCCGCAGCAGCGTCACATCAATCTCGGCATTCACGAAGGCACGACTCCCAGCATTTTCAGTAGTAGCATAGCCTTTCTTGTCATCATCTCTATCCCTCGACATGTCACACGTCACACACACCAGCGATATCCCCACCCCTTTACTTTGCGAACCAACGTAGGTAGAACGTAGTTTAGTCCCGACCTTTTTTTACTTTGCGCAGCGCAAAAACGTTTATAGACTTGTTTTCTCCTGCAGATGTTGTGTTGCAATACATTGAACAAAGCGTTCGAGAAGTTTTACAATCATGGACTTGAGAAGTGTTGAATTGGCTATATTTGGATGATGGGAAAATAGAAACTTGTTGAGCAAACGTGCTTAGGAAAATAAAAAGACGTTAATTTGGTCGACTGGGCCTGCAGCGAGCGGTGCGGGAACAAGCAAATGGATGCCCAACGCTCAGCCACATCCGACACTATTGTCTTTTTCCCGCACTGCCACCTCACGCAGTCACCCAAACACCAAAACCACAACCACAACCACAACAACCAACACACATCCACACACCAACACTCCACCTCTCACATCCCCTCCACCCCATTCTACTCACCCAACAACCACAACGCACCGTCAACATTTGCCGGTGAGACCCAGACAACGCCTCCCGCACACGCGGTGTTTCAGCCTTTTTGCCGTTGGGTCTCAGATCCTGCAGCCCGAAACTGAGGCTGTGACGAGGCTGTGTAACGTGGATGAGGCCGTGTGGGTTGGGTATGGACACATGTTGGGAGTTTTGACCGAGGTTGTTGCGTTGAGTTGGCCGAGGAGGGGCGGTGGGTGGGGAGGGGGATGTGTGTGGGTGAGGGAGCAGGTAAAGTGGAGAAGAGATGTTGTTAATAATAGGTGGGGGGTATAAAATGTTACTGATATCGGTGAGGTTTATTAGTAGTGATTGCTGTTGCGCGTCCTCAGTGGTATCGTGAAGCCCGCGCGCCGTTCGCACATCCCACCGCGGACAACGCCGTCCACAATCCGTCCCCATCCTCTGAAATCCACACTTCCTCGAACTTTATCGACATCCAGGAAATTAATCATGCGAAACGTCCTTCACAATGGCCCGCCATGCGCTCTCGTATCCCGCGTATCCCGTGATTCCCAATCCTAGCCTCCCGAGGTCGTATCCTGAGGCTGGGTCGAACTCTGGGTCCAAGCGATGCCGAACGGGATCTACGACGTGGCGTTATCCGGGTGTATGCACGACATCGTTCCTGATCGGTAAGGGTGGTTTTTGAGTTATATGAAGGACTGTTTGTCTGCCGCTCCGGGAAAGAGGACGGGTAGGGGCTGGGTGTGGAGATGGGAGATTATGCGGGATATGCGGATCTTGCAGGGGAGGGCTATGGTCTGGGCAGGCAGTGCGATTAGAGAGGAGATGAGGTAGAATTAGGCGTGAGATTGATGGTATGGTATAGAAGTCTGACGTTAAGTGGGGTATCAAGCTGAACATCCGCATCCGGGTTTGCCGTAGTGTTTGAAGTCGTCATAGGCGGTTCTGACGATAGTCTCGACCGACTCTGATTTGAGTCCGAGTACATAGTTCGAGTTACGATTCCTGAACGGTCTTGATGCGTCCAGTTGTTCGTCATACAACACGCTCCGCTCGAGCAGAAACATGCCAGAGTCGGGGAATCCTTTCTCTATCCTCTTCTCCCCCTCTGCAACACACTCTTGAACATCGTGATTTCCGACGGTAAACTCACGGCCGGTCGTCTTTTCAGTAGATCTCAGGACCTCGTTGGCAGACGTTATGACGCCTGCAGCGTATATGTATTGGTTCCTGACTTCGTCCCAGTGTGAGATGACGCGTTCCACGACTCGTCCAACTCTCTCCAAGCTGGAAGCTGCGAAAGCTTCAGTACCGATACCATGAATAGTCGCGCTATGCCATTCGAGATCAAAACCCATGTTGCCACTGATCAGCTGAGTGTCCAGAGTGTACCCTGTCGCAATCGCAGTCCATTCAAAATATGGGTAGTCCTCCCGCATGCTCCTCAAATGAGCAATGACCTTTGCTCGGCCGGCATCTTTCGGAATGCGCGCCTGTATCTGCTTGTTCATGCTGTCGTGACTGAATTCATCAGGGATGAAGCGCCTCACGCCGGCGGCAATGGCGGCGTTTATGATGCGAATCTGTTGCTCTACATCTCCGCCTGACATTGTGCTTACAACCAAGTCTTGTCCAGTCATTACTGATTGCAGTGAAGCGGACGAGTAGCCGGATCTCTTGTGCTGTACATCGGAGGCCTTGACGTGAGGTGGCAGACTAAGGGTTTGCGAAAGATAAGTGAGTACAGTAACTTGATATCTGGGTGTTCCTTGTCGTTTCTCCTGTGGGAAAAGGGCGTTGAGGATGGTGAGGCAAAGCTCCCAGTTCTACGCGTGTTAGCCACTCGATGCCAGCCAGTCCGTCTCGTGTCTTACCCCTAATATCATGATCTTCTCGATTGCCATGTTGGTTTTTGGAAATCAAGGTCAGGTAAAGAAATGTCACACGAGTGCAGTAAGCTTCACCTTTACATAGTTTGGAAGATGAGGCCCCCCGCACTTGACACGGTTGAAAGGAAGAGCCAACACTAGCTCATTTCGTCATATAAAATAGGACCAGAAATGAAGCTGTAGAGGTCTGTGATATCCATGCGGATAAGAGATCCGACATTCTCTACACCAATCATCATGTTTGGAGTACTGTGCAAACCTTAAACTCTAGTGTTAGGCAGTCCGGCGGCGTGCAGCAGGGGCGTTCCAGAACCTGAGCAAAGGCTATCGTGAAAGGGAATACGCTGGGTGGAGGCGACAGTATAGGAGTCTCAAGAACTTTCAAAGACGCAATGTGTGATACAGATGAGTAGTCGTGGGGAAGTGCGGAGTTGGTAGGGAAGGCAGCGCCAAGCCAACGCACGGACGCGGCAACTTCCGGGATCGCAGCTGTGCGAGCTTTTGCGGACGACGATAGCAACACCACCGTAACTCCCGCGACCGCAACACCATCTCCCCTCATCTCCCCAGGCTTCGACCATCGCGTCCAGTGCGTCAATTCCCCCTCTCGCAGGCTCAGACCCGCCAATTGGACCCCCACAGCAGCGCGCTGACCCGCAAAACTCCAGATAGCCCATCATGAACGCCGCCCGCTTCCTCCGCCCCTTCTCCAGGGCCGCCGCTGCCCGCGCGCCCATGGCCGTCCGCCCCTCCGCCCTGGCGCGCCCCGCCTTCATCGCGAGCCAGAACAAGAAGACCGAGGTTGGCCCTCAGCAGATGGTGAGATTGGACTCTGGGAAAGATCTGGAGAGGAAGGAAGAAAGCTAATACAAGTGATAGACCATCCTCAAGTCGGCCATGCCCCAGCTCATTCCTTTCTTCTTCGTCAACGAGACCACCGTGGCCTTCATCCTCCTGCCATCGCTCATCTACATCTTCTCCAAGTACATCCTGCCCCAGCGTCTGCGCATGTTCGCTGCCCGTCTCTTCATCAGCAAGTTGTAAGCGAGGGATTGGAAGGACTAGAAAGAGCGGATGACACTGTATAAGTAGTGGGAATATGCTCATAGACAATCGAATGGCATTGCACGAAGATGGTGGTGATTCGTGGAGTGATGACTATAGGGCGTTCTCCGATGTTTAACCGACGCCTCAGGCCCGCTCATGATATTACAAGGGAGGACGCAACAATTGGAGAAGTTGCAGGTAGGGGCCAGTATATTCAGAGCGACAACCCCGCATTGATGACCGGTAGCCGTGTTTATCAAACCAGTGAAGGACGAACATGTGGGGCATCTCTTCAACTTATCAAGCTCAAGCCTTCGGACTTTCGTAATCCTCAGACAGTCAACCTGCACGACCTACCCCCACGACAACAGCATCCTATGACCAGTTCCCGAACGGCATTTCGAAAGCGCGCTTCGTCGGCACACAACCTTGAATCAACCTGCCAAGTTCTGATGCGTACCCAGCTACTTCTAGGAAGGTCCCCTTTCAATTTGACGAGATTTGCCATTGCAGAAGCTGGATATCGATATGAGATGTGTAAGTACCCACAACCACCTGGAGTATCTGCCTCGTCTTTGCGTAGACTCAATTCTGAATCTTGCCTTCCTTCTTATCACCATGGCACTCAAACACTGTCCGCACTCTTCACCTTCCCATTCCTTCCTCACACTGCCTGATGTGAAATACCGATCAACAACATGCGCAGCAACTGCGGTCGTGATAGCGCGGCTGAAGAGGCTGTCTCGGATCACCTGCTTACATACCTCTTGGCAAGTCCGACATAAGACCGTGACAACGGACAGATCTGACAGATCTGGCATACGCATGCATTCTTCCGTCCTTTTGCATGCTGTTTCTTTACCTACTACAACGCTTCCAGCACATAAGGACCTATTTCGACGAAGTGCTTCATTTCATATGCAAGTGATCTGCTCCGAAGCACACATGCAGGTACCCATAGTGTCGCAAGCACCCAAGACCGGGAAGACCCCGCGGCGCAAACATCGGGACATTACGCATCGTGGTGTATGGTGTACGTAGTATAAAGTGAGGCAGTGTAGCTTAGCTTCAGGTTATATACGATACTTTGTGTCCCGAACACTGCATCCAGTCCACCCACCATGAAGTCCACCATCATCACTGCCCTCCTGGGCTTTGCTTCTCTTGCGGTTTCTGCACCTGCACAACTTGTCGAACGTCAGGGAACCCTCGAGCAGGTCACAGATAGCTATATGTTCGACATTTCCATCGCGGAGTTCATCGCCAACCGTAACGGAAAGGTCGGCCCTCCAGAACTGAACTGGGACAGCAATGGATGCACTGCTAGTCCGGATAATCCGTTTGGATTCGACTGTACGTTCTCTTTCCTCCCATACTGAATCCTCCATCATACGTCCACTATCCATGTCCCTTTCACACTTCTCTGCGTGCCGAGTCCACCATACTGACAATTGCAGTCATCAACTCCTGCTACCGTCACGACTTCGGCTACCGCAACTACAAACAACAAGGCCGTTTCGACGCGATGAAGGCGCGTACCGATAGTAACTTCAAGACGGACATGTTCAACCAGTGTGCGACTGAGAAGGCCAAGGGACCGTGTGAGGCGACTGCTACGTTGTACTATGAGGCTGTTAAGGCGTTTGGAAAGAGAGAAGAAGAGATGATGGAGTAGACAAAGGACGCGTGATGAAATCGAATGTCATAGTGTCATGTTAAAGAGTCACGAGAGTACCCAAAACGATAATCAACAATCTCGGTGGTAATCGATAAGCCACCCTCGGCGCCTTCCCACTCCAGCGCCAATCCCAGCACCCCCATGAACCTTCCAATCAACAACGTCATGCCCTCAGGGTCCAAAACAATAGCTCAACCGCCCATCTAATCTTCCGTACCTCCATCTGACATTTCCACAACATTCCATCATGCATCACTCTGTTGACTCTAACCTTTGCCCACTTACCCAAACCCGTTACTGCCCGCGACACCGACCGAGGTCATCCGAAGTCGCAGACCCTGTGATGCATGCGCGTGGGCTCGCTCTTGGCGCCCGACAATATGGCCGACCATGAGCACCAGGTATACGAGCTCACTGCAGCTTCGTCTGCCTCTGCAACGGAACACGACACGATGCCGCCGGATGAGCTGGAGGAGACATGCGCTGTGGATGCGCGGTTGCATAAGAGGACGTTGAGGAAACTGGACTGTTTACTATTGCCGTTTCTGGCGCTGCTGTTCCTGTTTAATGCGCTGGATAAGTCGAATGTACGTATACGCGGACTTTGGCAATGGGAAGGTTTGCTAATGAGGAACAGATCGGAAATGCAGAGTCTGCGCATTTTACGGCGGATATCGGACTGGATAAGGGTGCGTTGAATACGGCTGTTGCGCTGTTCTTCGCTTTCTTCGTTGCGCTGCAGCCGCTTGGAGCGGCGCTGGGGAGGAGATATGGCATGGTGCTTTGGGTGCCGAGTTGTATGCTTCTTTGGGGTGTCTGCACGGCGCTGCATGCGTGGGTGAGGCATAGGTGGCAGCTGTATACGCTGCGCATTCTCATCGGGTGCCTTGAAGGTATGTCGCACATGTTAGCTGGGTCTGGCTCTTCCACTCGCTCTTTCCTCATTCAACCGTCGCTTCCTTTCCAGACTTCGAGCTAACATTCTCTCTAGCTGGCTTCTATCCAGTCACCGTCACCTACCTCTCCCTCTTTTACACGCGCTTCGAATTTGGCAGACGGCTCTCCTTCTTCTACGGTCAGGCGGCAGTCGGTGGTGCGCTTGGGGGCCTAATAAGCTATCTCGTCTTTTCGCATTTCGGCAATGACGACGGAGGCTCGGATAAAGATTGGAAACCGTGGCAGGTGCTCTTCCTACTGGAGGGCACTCTCACTATCGTGGTGGCATTCATCGGATACTTCTGGCTACCACACAGCGTGGAGACGGCATGGTTCCTCACACCTGAAGAGCGTCGATATGCGTCTTCGCGTGTGGTGAGAGACAGAGACATACAGAACGCGCCGGCAGCAGTCCAAGAAGATGATCGAGAAGCGGAAGAAACTTACGATGAGGAGTCGCGCGGTCTTCTCGACTCATCCAAGCACTCGATCACCTCAGCCACGCCGTCGCGACAGCTGGTCGACGATCGTGGTCTAAGCCCTCACGACGTCCTTTCATCAGTGTTCAACACGAAGATATGGCACATCCTCGCCTGTAACGTTCTATCTGCCATCCCAGTCTATGCCTTCTCCGTTTTCCTCCCGCTTGTACTGGCACCGTTGACGAAGAAGGCGAATCCTGCGCTCATCAACTTGCTCACTGCACCACCACACATCTGCGGAGCCATAGTACTGTATTTCGCAGCTAGCTACAGCGACAAACATCGCATACGCCTCAAGCCTATACTGCTTGGCCTATTCATTATGGTAGCCGGCTTGGTAATCGTGGTGCTGTTGCCATCCTCATGGGCAATACCCCGCTACATCGCTCTCAACATCCTCCTCTCGGGTACCTATGTCGCATCTCCCCTCACAGTGGCCTGGATTTCTGGCAACACGCCGTCACCTGGCAAGCGCGCATTGCTCCTCGGTATCAACGGTTGGGGCAACCTCGCTGGAGTCATCTCAGCAATTTTGTTTCGCCCAAAGTACGCTGCGGGTGGCTACATTGTCCCGTTCTGGTGGACACTTGCATCTGTCGCGTTAGCTGCTCTGGGTTACGTGCTTTTCCTTCGACGCTTAAAGGCTGAGAACAAAACGCGACAAGACATGTTACGCAAATGGAGCGAAGACGACGTCGAGGCCGAAAGGCTTCATGGCAGGGGTCCGGTACCGCAGCAACAACGGTGGCTTAGACAAGCCATCAACGTGATGCGGCCGCATGCGAAACTTGCATGGCTAGCGGATTGGCTCGAGAAGGCTGCGCGGTCTGGCAGGGAGGGCGACGATAGGCTTACATTCGTCTACGGATTATGAGATATGATCTGCTGTGCGACACTACAAAGCATAATCCTATGCAGCATCTGAGTTGGCATCATCCCTTGGACGAATGTGAAATTCGGGACATGCATGTCTGTCAGCTTTCAGGTTTTGAGCGGGACGTTGGGCTGTCGAGATGCTGTACAGCCTCAGCCTTGCGACGTCACAACCGCCACCTTTTTGCCAGCTGAAAAGCGGTTGACCGATAGCAAACCAAACCGATTCACTTCCAACTTCCCTAATCTCACCACGGCCTTCGACCAACACAAGATAGAAGACGCTCCGAGTCCTACATCAAGCAAACAGAGAAGATCTCATACATCGTATCGCGGGCGCGCAGCTTGTACTCAGTCTTGGACAAGGCGGCAGACGAGATGGCGAACACAACTATGCCCAATGGCACACAATACCACACCTGGAAGCCAGAGCCTTTGGTTCGCGGCACGTTTTCCATCCTGTCGTCGTCTCTTTTGACGATGATTCTGTGTGTTTGGACAGCCGTTCACTTGAATATCCCTGAACCTGGAGGCGCCAACGCACAGATGTGGCGGAAAACAGGCTGGATGATTATAGCACTCTTTGCTCCAGAATGGGTGAGTCTCATCACTCTGCCACACGGTCGGCCAACGTTGACTCAATTTAAGGTCGTCTTTACTGCCTACTGCGAGCATGCAGAGGCAAGGCACATAGGGAAAACTATGAGAAAGGCTTTTGGTCAGCCAGAGCCTCCAGGTTTCATCAAGAAGCGATGGGAAAACTTGAACTACATGTTCCAAAGCCTTTCTAGAGCTAAAACAAGCATCTCTCAAGAACCAAGGCAGGCTACTGAAGACAGAGATGTGGAACCCGAATCCAGGTTTCGGAGGCACCCTTGGACACAAGCGCACTCCATGTACGCCACCATGGGCGGCTTCGTTGTCGATACTCGGAGTCTGGATCAGAAGTATCTTCCCAAGGGACGGCAGAGGATGACATTGACACCAGAAGGCCTCAAATTCATCGCCGAGCACACCCCTGATCTCGTCCCGGATCTACCCGAATCTGCGATAATAGACAAGAGCAAGGCGAATGCGTTCACGAAGCTCGTGACATGCGGACAAGCGCTATGGTATAGCTTGCAGTGTGTTACTCGGTCAACCCAGGGCCTGACTATCTCGTTACTAGAGATCAACACCACCGTACACACCGTATGCGCCTTGACCATGTACTTTTTCTTCTGGTGGCACAAGCCACTAGACGTTGATGAGCCCACTGAACTCACGAACGTTGACACTCACCCAGTGATTGCGTTCCTAGTCATTCACGATATGATTCCGCAAGCTCGTCTGTCTCCAATGGATATGGGGGACGATGATAGTCCTGGCCTAGTACCCGACTCTGGAAGGGAGATCCACCATCCAAACCCAAACCACACACCGCTCAGAGCATCGAAGGACCCCCAATTTCCGACACCAGAGTATGCTATTTACCATGGTTTCGCTATCCCCACGACTAGATCAGGCTCAGATTCTGTTGGGCTGGATTTCGCTAAGATAAATTCACGACGCTTCATTCTAGCCTCACAAGTTGCCAGGAAGTACGGACCATACACCGAAACTCTAGGCTGTGTGACTCACAATACGAAAAAGACCAGCTACTTGGCTGTACATATACACAATCGGCCCAGTCAAAATGCGGAGAGTTCCGAGCTTCTTTCACTTATGTGGTTGCCTCTTGCTGGTCTCTTCTATGGCGGTGTACATCTTCTTGTTTGGAACCGCTCTTTTCGCAAGGAGACAGATGAACTCCTCTGGAAAATCAGCAGCCTGACAATTGTGTCGTCAGGCATGGCGCTTGTAATTGCGGCTTGTCTTGCATTGCTCTACGAAGAGTATCCTAAGTTGCATCCAGCTGGAGGGTTGGTGGAAGACTCTTTGCAAGTGGTTTTCGCCATATCCATTATATGTTATTTGTTGTTTTATATCTTCTGTAGGATCTTCATCATCGTTGAGTGTTTCCTAGACGTCTTTCACCTCCCGGAATCAGCTTTCGAAGTCCCGAGGTGGGCACAGTACTTTCCGCATTTCGGGTGATTTATCACATTTGACGTACAAATGGGCAACATATATCTACTTCCAGATCGGAAGATCTTCAAATTTGCCATACATCCATATACATTATCTGTCTTTGCCGAAGACGTATTGCAGTCTAAACAATGTCTCTCATCAACGTCGAAGAACCTGTGGCGCAGCCCGGGAGCATATTCTCTACTCAAGCGTATTTGACCAGGATGTTTCGCATAGTCGGCGATGTTGCGCGAGCGGTATGTGCGATTCCCATGGTGTTCAGCGCCCGACGTTGCATGCCCGCGTAACAACCTTGGCCTCAACGTTACGCGCGGGCACCCGTCCTGCAGCCCTCCAACGTCTACACTCTCTCAAACCCTCTTTCGGTGCCTTTCTCGACATCTCTTTTGCTACTCGGCAGCAGCAGCGCTCTACACCTGAGCGGTATAGTCCGGCTAGCCGGCAGTTTCACACTCCTCCTCGCAACGCGCAAAATCGCATTCGACGAAACCAAGACTACGGTACCGCTTGCACTCAGACAAAGCTCTCCTCGGTCTTCACGCTCAACTCGTTCACGACCGTCATGCAAAGATGCGCCTGGAAGCGCCTGAACCTGCATGTCACAGACCCGTCGCCTAAATCAGCCGTTTAACCGCAGGTTCTTCTACGTTTTACATATTTCCAAGGTCCCGAGGTCCCCAAGGCCGCATGTTTGAGAAGGCAGCAAGTGTTTCAAGTGCAAGGCAGCGCTTCGGTTTCGCTTGTCGACTCGGGTTTGACGGCACGCTTGTGGTTGGGTAGTGTGGCGTTGGGGTGAGATGGGTTGTAAGACGATTTTTGTCACCACCACCACGGTGTAAGGCTATGACAGAAGCGGACTATAAGTATACTGTATCTCTCGAGACTAGGAACAACAGCACACCGGTTCCATCTCGGCCATACTCCCTACACACAAGAATCATTGTTTTGCCCGCTTGCGATCCCTCGGTTTGCCAGACCCGCCAGGGCCCGACCACCCGGCCAAAGGTTTGAGATGTGCATGATCGACTGCCTGCGACTTGCCTCAGGATCACCGTCCCAGGATACCTTTTATGGAAAGAGCGAAATAGGTATTAATGCCATGTACTCAGAAGAAGAAGCCCCTCACAGCAAGTATAAAGCAAGCATCTACGCCAGCCCGTTAATACTTTTCTCAAGCCAGTCTTCCAATTCACATTTATATTTATTCTTTATTCACTACCCGCTGTGCGGATCAGATTACTTTCACTCACCCATCAGCAACTTTCGAATCAATAATCAACGTTAATACTCCAAAAAACCAACTACTTCGAAAAACAACCGCCAAAATGCAGTTCTCCATCACAGCCCTCCTCTTCGGCCTCGTCGCCGTCTCCTCCGCCGCCATCGCCGACGTCGAAAACGTCCGCAACACCCCCCGCAGCGTGCTTGAGAACCGTCAGGCAGCTAACGGCGCATGCTGTATCCCCGAGCAATCGCTCAAGCAGGATGCTTGCACTGTTAACGGTGCGGCTGGAAAGTGTGTGCCTGGAGGACCTGCTGCTTGTACGTATTCATATTCATAAGATCCAGACGAGTTCTTGTTCGAGAGAGGGTGTGTATGAGACGCAAGACTGACGTAAACAAGGCAACGGCGCCCTCAACTGCGTAGCAAACGACCAGCTCGTATGCGACAACAACGTCCAGGAGCGATCTGGCAACCTGTGCCGTTTCCAGGCTGCCAACGGCAAGATTCAGGATGGTGCTCAGCAGATTAACAGCCTTGCTCAGGCTAAGGTGAACTAAGAGAGTTGGATGATGGGGGATGTGTTGGGGGTTGATGGGTGAATCTTTATAGCAAGGTGACATAAATAAATGTATTTGTGGATTGTATGTTGCTTGCTACCAAGAAGTCGTATGTGATGTGGTGGAGAGTGAGATCTTGATCTACACGGCTTACAGTGTGCTGGCGTAGAGTCGTACGTCTTTTCTCCGTCAACGCACATGGCTTCTATCGTATATTAGTTATTTTTAGTGTTTCGGTATATACGTATGTATGCCTGAAGTCAGTTCAGAGATTCGCGCTTCACATGCCCCAGAGCACATTCTACTATAAGCAGATGTTTCCCTTTTCTTGCGAAGCTCTATCTTATTAGAATTGATATACTGCTTAAGCTCAGATGTATTGATCAATGCATGTATTCGTGTATCATAATCTCCATATATCTTTACCTGCCCTATGAGCCATGATTCATATCCAAATTTCATCTACCCTCCAAGCCATAACCTATGCATCATCTCAACCATCCAATCTACCGTCCCCACCCCGCAAACCTTCCAATCTCCTTGACCTCCCTCCTGCCCACAACACCCGCCGCAACCGCACAAACGGCACCAACACCGACAAGCAGTGCGCGCGCCAAGTTCAAACTAGCCCACTTGTCCATCAATTCCTTGACTGTCTCGCCTTCCTTGGCAAACTGCTCGACGTGCTTGTCGCGCAGGGAAGCGTTGGCGAGCTCGTCTTTCTTGGCCATGAGTTTGTTGTTTGTGGGGCCGAGGACGAGGATGGTGAAGGGCACGATGGAGGGGAGAAGGAGGGTGGCGAGGGCGTTTAGGCGGAAGGGGGTGGAGGTGCGGTCTTCTAGAGGGTTGTTAGTGTGTGGTAAATTGAGCGATGGATGGATCGTAGGTGAATGGAATGGGGCTTGGGAATTTGAAGGGAGATGAGATGGGACGAAACGTACGGTGATAAGCCAAATAACCCGTTGCCAGCGCCGAGATGGCAGCAAGAGGGCGGGCGATTGCGCCGCCGCGTGTGAAGATTGTGTACCATTGCTTTACGGCGAGGGGTGCGGGGGCTTGCATGGCGGCGGGGATGCCGACAACGGAGAGGGAGACGTTGGAGCCTGTTGTACTTGTCAGTATGAATTCTCTTAACGGTGTATCTTCCCATTGACCACCATAGAGAGGGTCATTGAGTGCCAGAGTGTCTTACCAACCAGGAATACGCTGCCTGTGATGCCCACCGCCTGTGCGATTGCCAGCGCCGTAGGCGTCTTTTGCGTGAGAATATCCATTGCGTATGTGTAGATGAAGATGAAGAATCTTCGATTGAGGTGTCCAAAAGCGAGTTTTATGACTTGTCAAAGCGGTGGCCCGACTAACAGAATGATGGTCGAGGTCGGCGTGATAGCTCGGAGACGCGCTGCAGGGCTTGGCCGTCAGGCTTCCCAGGTTCCCCGCGGATCCCGATCGCGTCCACTGAAGCTCCGCACTCCGATGCTTGCCATAGGTCAACCACAAAGCTCCGACTTCTTGCTTTTGCTATCGATATCATCACGGGGGGCTCAATGTGGCTTCTTTGTTGCACAAATCTTAATCTAGTTATATTCCTAATAGTTGTGCCTGGGTGAGACGCGTCGCTTATCGCCGTGAAACTGTAGAAGCATCATCAACGAGCGCTCGACGTACATAAGCTTAGCTTCTCTCAAGCTTCTCGCCGATAATCTTGCTTTTGATCTTCGAGACTTACCATACTTGCTATAATCCCGTCGTGCTCAATTTACACCAGGACTTACATACCTAGGTGGAACGGCATCCGCGTCGCAACCTGTGCCTCATCGCAGCCCTCACCACCATCTAATCAGCTATCACACCAATCCACCAGCCATGTTCTGTACGTCCCATCACCCCTATTCAACACTGCCTTCCTAACAAACCCCAGCTCTAAACACAACTGCAACCCTCCACCACGTAACGCACCTCCCCCGCTCCGTCTCCTTCGCGACAGCCGTCTCCCACCTCCACAACCACGTCCTCCTCATCCGCCTCGACCCCGAATACGCCTCGCACGAAGACCTGCCCAGTGACCCCTCCACCCCAGACGCAAAATGCTACCGCATAACGGACCACATGAACGCGCTCCCCGCCGGTCTCTGGGACACAACCGTCAAATTCGACGCACACATGACTGATCTCGATGACGGCGTATTATGGACGATCAAGGCGCCACTGGGGCTCACACAGCAGACTACGTGGAGGTGTTTGAAGACGGAGGGGTTGAGTGAGGGGGATAGAGAGGGTGCTGAGGGATGCGAGTGGAGTCTTGTGGAGGATGTGGAGATTAGGGCGAATAGGATGTTGGTGGGAACGGTCAAGGCGAAGTGTGAGGAGAATTGGCCGGGGGCGCATGGCAAGTTTTTGAAGTATTGTACGGGGGAGACGGCGGCATAGTGGGATATGGATGGGAGGGGGGCTGTATCCGGGTCTACAATTTGCTGGAGTATCGTGACTTGGGCCTGGGGGATGGATATCCTGAGTACAGCGCAAGTCTGCATCACTAGGTTTGCAACAATTCTAGATGCAAACACTATCCCAGGTCTTTACGCTAAGATCAACGAACTCTTGTTGTCGAACCTAATAGACAGACAGCTACAACATGCTTGGTGCAATCCTCACCCGCCTCTCAGGAAACATGGAGAAGCCCGGCTGAATGGTCCATGTGCCGTTGGGCCCAAGGACGTATTTTGCCTGGCGTCTGGGGCGAAAAGTTCCAAGGCGGAGCCTCTGCATCTAGAAGACATCCAGATTGGCGGAATTTGTACCAGTGGCGGGTCGTGGATGTCGGCTAGACGCAAAAAGGCTGCTGCTGGTTGACCCTGCATAACACCAACTGCAGGCTGGAGACCTGACCCTGAATGCCGATGCCAGCTCCCTCTTCATATCTTGAATCTGAAGAAAACGTCCATCTCGCAAGATGAGTGAGATGCCTGTAATCCAAGGCTCTTATCAGCTCACGCGACACTGCTTCAACGGTCAAGCGACCAATGTCTCTCTTCGGAGGTGCGCTGGTGACATCGGAGGCCGCACGTGGCGCGCCCCCAATCGGGCCTTCCGGATCTACGCGATAGCAACGATAAGACATTGGACGACAGCAACTCGCTGCACATGAAAGAGCTGCACGTCGCTGCTGCTGGCATCCTTCGCGTCACTTGGTCGCACACCATAAGCATCGCACCCAGATGCCCTCAAGTGATGCCCGCTCGCCTTGTCAGCCAACGGCCAAGCACCCTTCTTGAACCGAAAGGCTATTGATCGGCCTCTGGCTCGCCGCATAACACGGGCCATATCCCCGCCTTTCTAGACTGCACTGAACTGCGCGTTCCGCCATCCGCTCAGCTATCAAAAACCGCGCACCCAACCACCGGGTCAACGTCAGCTCCTCTTACGTTCGTTCCCTTTCGCTGGTACGGGACTGTTCCCACCTTCTCATCCTGCCATCTTGCTCCAGTAGACGTGACGATATCCTCCCTCGGTCTTCGACTTCTTTGATCCTCTACATTCCCCGCCCCGTCCCGCTTATCGCCGAGCACGCGTACCGCACAGCCACGCTTCACCATGGAGCCTTTGTCCATCGACTCGGTGGTTGTCGACCACAGCGAAATGCGTCCCGCGCCAGGAACCCCGCCATCAGACGCCATCATGATTGAGCAGCCAAAGCTCAAGGGCAGACAGCGCCTTCTCATGGGCTTACAACGGATGGGCTCGTCCTCGAGTCTGGCGAACTTGGGTAGACCCCGCTCTCACAGTCTGAGAAGCGGTGGAAAGGCATCCATGTCTTGCGTCTCCCTCGCATCGCCTGGCTCGCCGTACGGGAACTCGTTTGGCAGCTCCTACTCCTCCGAACTGTCGAATGGCTTCTCTACAGCTCCTACCTCCGTCGCCAACAGCCCACCTGGCACGCCCTTCTGGGACGAAAGGACTCGTCTGCGGATGAAAACACCAGATATTCCATCCTCGGTGCCTCTTCCCTCCGCCCGACGACCATACACTCGAGACGGCATTGAAGCCGAAAACGATTACTTCTCGCGACCCGTTCACAAGGTCCAGAAACGGGCAAACTTCAACTTCTGGAGTGATATGCCCACGGAGATTCGCATGCAGATCCTGAGATACCTCGAGCCAAAGGAGGTTGTGCGTTGTTCGCGCGTCTCCAAGTCATGGCATACAATGTGCTTTGATGGTCAACTGTGGAGCGATCTCGACACGAGCAAGTTCTACCGCGACATCTCTGCCAACGCTTTGGTCAACATCATCACATCGGCAGGACCGTTCGTGAAAGATCTGAATCTCAGAGGCTGTGTGCAGCTGAGAGAACACTGGGGCAAGGATGGCTTCATTGAGTCCTGTCAGAACCTGGAGAACTTCTCGCTCCAGGGCTGCCGAATCGACCGGACATCTATTCACTGCTTCTTGCTCCAGAACAGTCGCCTTGTCCATGTCAACCTCTCGGGTCTTGCGGGAGCGACGAACGCCGCTATGAAAATCCTTGCTGCACATTGCCCGAAAGTCGAAGTCTTGAACATTTCATGGTGCAACAACATCGACAACCGAGGACTGAAGAAGGTTGTTGAGGGATGCACGAAGCTGCGCGATCTCAGGGCAGGTGAGGTGCGAGGTTGGGACGATGTCGAGCTGATGGTCGCACTTTTCAAGCGCAATACTCTTGAAAGGCTCGACCTGAAGAACTGTGACAGTCTCAACGACGAAGCACTGGCTGCTTTGATTGAGGGCGTGGACGAGGAGGTCGATGTCCTTACCGATCGCCCAATCGTCCCACCGAGGAATCTCAAGCACCTGAACCTTACGCGCTGCCGCAGCATCACGGATGCTGGCCTGAAGACATTGGTACACAACGTCCCGTATCTAGAAGGTCTTCAGGTATCAAAATGTGGTGGCTTGACCGACGATGCCTTGACCAGCTTACTCCCCACCGTTCCCGTTCTCACCCATCTAGACATCGAAGAAATCGACAACCTAACAAACGACGTCCTAAAGACTCTATCCGAGTCCGCCTGCGCCCCCCACCTCCGCCACCTCTGCATCTCGTACTGCGAAAACCTCGGCGACGTCGGCATGCTCCCCGTCCTAAAAGCCTGCACCAGTCTCGCCTCCCTCGAAATGGACAACACACGCATCTCCGACCTCGTCCTCGCCGAAGCCGCCTCCGGCCTGCGCAACCGCAACCGCCTTGCCCGCGGCCTCACAAGCTCCGAACGCCCCGAAGTAGGCCTCCGCATCGAAGCCTACGACTGCGCAAACGTAACCTGGACCGGCGTCCGCGAAGTCCTATCAAGGAACGCAGAGATCACAAGACCGAATTCACGGTCCGCGAGTAAAGTCGCGACCTACCCAAGTGAAATCATCAAGTTGAAGTGCTTCCACAATTGGCAGCCGACTGTTGAGGAGCATACTAAACGTGTTCTGAGGGGTGACTTTGCGGCTGCGGCGAGGCTGGAGAGGAAGTGGGCGGATTGGATGATGTTGAATGAGGAGGCGGGGGTTGGTGGGGCGGGTGCGAGACGCAGGAGGAGAAGGGCGAGAGAGGCGCAGATGATGCATGCGGATGAGGAGGAGGCTGGGGCTGGGGCTACGGGTGGGGGCGGGAGGAGACGCCGCGCAAGAAGTGGCCCTGGCGGGTGTGCTGTTATGTGATTGTGGTTTGATGGGGTTGGGTGGGTTTTGGTGTTGAGTGCATCTCCACCGCAGGCTTGTGGCGTTTTCTTTTGAGATGGTAGTTGGCCCCAGGTTTGTGGGCTGATGCTGTGGTCGCGGGTTATGGTATGAGTATGATGAACATGTGTCTATGATTTTGTTTTACGAGCGTGAACATTAGATCTCAACGAAGTTTTGGCCTGGGATGTTTGGAGTCCGGGGCTCGTCACGATTTTATGTCTATAGATGAGCATGTGCTGCATACAATACGGAGCTCCAACATATCTTCATACTTGTTCAATACATCGATTTCCATGCGATCATGTCGCACCCCAATGGGTTGTGTAATGCAGAGAGCAGCTCCCGCACGTGAGCGCGCGACTAGCTCGAACTGGCGGAGGCGCGTTCAAGGTTGTTTGCTAGGTAGCTGCATTACATCATTTTTCGACCCATGTCCATCCCACAAACATCATCATCTCCCCACGAGCTAGCAAGGTTGCCGGCTGCCATTGAAAATCACATTGGTATCGAGTAATAATCATGTGCTCTTTGCCCCTAGATGACAGAACGGGTCTGGAGGCTTTTCGCATTGCGGGTCTACCGCCGGACTTCTACTATATCCCGAACTTCATAAGTCACGAGGAGGAAGCGTCAATACTGCAGAAGGTATGTGTTCTTCCCAACTCCCATCTTAGTCTACAGATTGGGATATTGCTTCGCACATGGGACGTTTACTTACCCCGCCTTACTCCATGCGTTGCATTCGGTCTCCACACCCTCAAACTATACCTTTCCCCAACCCCCCTGCAAGTTGACTAACATACACTCTTTCATATAGATCCCCGCCCAAAGATGGACACACCTCACCCACCGCCGCCTCCAAGCCCTTCCCTCAACACTCACATCCAACAACACGCTCCTCGCCGCCCCTCTACCGACTTACCTCACCACATCCATTTTACCCCGCTTCAAAGACTTGGGTATCTTCCAGCACACGCCACACGGTCAACCTAACCATGTCCTTGTCAATGAGTATAAACCCGGTGAGGGCATTATGCCGCACGAAGACGGTGGAGCGTATGCTGAGGTCGTTGCGACGGTTAGTCTGGGAGGGGGGTTGTGCTTGGACGTAATGGAGAAGGGTGGGGATGAGGGAGGGAAAGAAGACGGGAAAGGGATGAAAGGTGGCGAAGATGAAAAGCCCTCCCAGCTCCAGCCCCCGGCCGCAGACGAGGCTCAGACTCAAGAAACCCCACTCCCCCTCCCAACCCGCATCTTCCAAGAACCCCGCTCCCTACTCATCACCACGGGGCGCGCATACAGAGACCTCATGCATGGTATCGCGTCAATCGAGATTGACGAAGATTTAAACGCCGAGACGGTTGCGAATTGGGGGTTGTTGAGTGAAGAAGGGAGAAAGGCGGTTGAAGAGAACGGAGGCAGGAATGTGAGGGGGACGAGGGTGAGTTTGACGTATAGGGATGTGATTAAGGTTAGCAAGGCGGCGAGCAGGGTTTTGGGTGGGATGGGTAGGCGGTAGGGGGTAGGATGGAGGATGGATGGGGAGGGAAGGAGAGGAGGGGGAGATGGTGTGGGGATAGATGGAGGTTTGAACGTGTTCATGATCTTCTCTGACAACAAAGGAAATGTCAACTACACTTATATACATCTTCTCTTGCGTTCCTCAACACTTCCCAGCTTACAACGCCTTGCCCTAGATCCTCACTCACCCACTTTACTGCTGACCCTTAGCCGGCCTATAATGCCCCGCCAACTCCACATCCTCGGTACTCCTATCGCTCTCCCTGCGCTCCTCCTGCACCTTATCCGTCCTCTGCGCGTTCTTCGCCCTAACCGCCTTCTTCCTCCTCGCCTCACCCACAACCATAGCCGCAACCCACACCAACCACATAACCGCCGCAATAACACCATACGCAATCGCACCATCGCGCGAATTATCCGCCAGCAACAATCCCAATCCACCGTTGATCATACCGAGGGTAATAGCGATACGGCCAACCCAGATATGCGCGTAGGAAGTAAGAGTGCGACGCTGCGTCTTCTTGAACAAGATGTGATGTAGGGTTCCGAGGAAAGGCATGAAGAAGACGAGGCAGAAAACGAGGATACCGATGATGGCGTGGTAGCTGCTGATGTAGTGACCACCGCTGATGGGGAGCGCGAGCCAGATACCCATTCCGAATGCGGCGATGTACACCATGTACGCCAAGATCTGGAAGCCAGCGTGCAGCCACACGATACCGGGGAAAGACGCAAGGCGGATGGCGATGGCGCCTGAGGGAAAGAGAATGACGAAGGCGAGGGAGGCGAGGACGCCGTGTGCGATTAGCATGGTGCGTTTCTTGGAGGGGCTGACTGACGCGCCAGAGCTGATGGTTTGCACGGAGTTTCCGCCTGTGGCGCCGCCGTTTGGGAGGGTGTCGCAGTAGGGGAGGTCGTCGTTGTCGTCCTTGCCGCCCTTGTCGGGAGAGGGGGAGCGCTTGTCTCCTGGGGGGCCATTGGGGCGCGATGTAGGACGAGAGGTTGGGCGGCCGTAGTTGTCGTCATCGTCGTCGTCGTTGTTGCTGCTGGTTTGGCTTGGCCTGGCGTTACCTGTGCCTGCGGCGCCGGAGGGGCGCTGGCGGCAGTTGGTTGGTGTTGCGCCTGTTGTGCCAGTTGGGGAGGTGTTGACGAGTGGGTTTACACTTGAACCGCCCTTTGCTTGGGCGAACTGCCAGTCGAAGACACCCTGGTTGGAGTGCTGGTCGATTTGCGCAGAGGTGGAGTCGTCGTTCTTAGGTCCGCCGGAGGATTGGTAGGCGAAGATCCAGCTTCCGCTGTTTCTGGTGAAGTCCATGGTGCCGCCAGACCAGGAGTTGCAGTTTGAGCCTGGGTCACGTGTTAGTTCGTGTTCATGTCGTGGTGATTATCAGTCTTACATCTCACGTTCGCGGTCATCACACCGTTCGAAACACCAGATCCTTCAAGCAGAGTGACTTGAGCCGCATCATTGGGGCTTGGGGGCTGGTAGCTGCTAGTCGATCGCGGAGATAATGTAACATTGTTTCCAGATCCTGAATTGTACACAACGAAGATGTTGGAGTTGGGCATGCCGCTGCCTTGGCCGAGCGCAACCCACTCATAGTTGCTTGGGGCTGATATCTGGAAAAAGATGTCTCCCGATCCGGATGATGCTGTGCGCTCGGGGATGTTGAGGCCATAGCATACACCGGTAGAAGGGCAGACACTGGCTACTTGCGCTGTGGCTTGGGAGGCTAGACAGGGTTAGCACCGTGGTAAGATGGGGCTGTTGTTGGGGGCTTACCCAAAGCCAAGAGGCCCATGACCGAACTTGTTGTGCGCTTCATCTCTTGTGCTCTGAAACTGAAAGGTTGTTGAATGATGCTGAGCACTCGAAGTTGCCAAAGGGCTCGATGATTAAGGCTAGTCGACAGCGCCTAGCTGAAAGCGTGGCTTGATGGCGTCGTCTCTAGAGGCGATCACGAAGCTATTGATCTGAGTTCAAGTAGCCAAACCAATAGGAGAAGATGTCTTGAGGTGAGTAAGGGATATGCAGTTCGATAGTGATTCGGCAGCAGAGGACAAAGAGGTTTATAGATGGTGGAGCCCGGATCACCCGCCTTCCAAGATACACCTCCAAGCCCCCAAGAGAGATGCTGACAGAAGCATGGCTACGTACACGCAACCTGGCTTAGTTTGGTGGAGGTAGGTACCTCGCAGGCACAGGTGAACCCAACGGTATTACTGCTGATGTGTGGTTGGACAAGCCTGGCCGAATGCGGCGGCTTTGCGGAGAGCCGTCAGTCACCGGCTGGGCATAGCAAAACACCGTGAGGACCTCGCGATATGACAACACAACTTGTGCAAGCAGTACGCGTCACGAACGCCAGAGGGCCGCGATAACAAGTGAGATCTCCCGCCTGTACATGGTGCAGGGTCTGGCGCAGAGAGGTGGTACCAGTGAGGGCCAGCGGACTCAACGTTCGGCGCGGCTTGGCTGGACGCGTCGTGGTGGCTATGTGCAGGGCCAAACAAGTAAGTTGCATCCGGACGAATGACACGCCAGCTATTTTGCAAAAGTAATGTCCCGGCGCGGGGGCACGCTGGGAACGGCGGGCATGTCAGTTCACGTAAGGTTGGGAACAGGTGTGGTCTCGACGGTCGCGGTCTAGGTGCCCGCTCTTGTGGGCCCTCCTGTCCCGCACGTCCCTCGCCTTGGATCTCCCAACACCCAATTCCAGCGACCGCAATTCCAAGACATGTCAGCAACATGCGTCGAGATCCAGACTCCCATGACTTCATCCTCGAGCTGGGCACACTCTTACAGGAGCATGCTGTCCAGGCTGTGCTCGTCACCGTCAGCTCTCGATCACCGGCCTAGTCGGAATTCCCATCGGAGATTCGGCCTGTTTCTCATATTACGGTGTATACGCGACATTATTACCACTGCATGGAGTTGCCTTCTACTTTGGGATCCATCGCACTGCAGCTGCATGAAGTCCGGTCGGTTTCACGTGGCGCCGTTCATGTCTCGATAGGCGCAGGCTGGTGGCTTGCAAGCGTGGCAGCCTCAGCCCTCGAGGACCGCGTCAGCTCGGAGCGCGAAACCTTGGATTCCAGGAAGTAAAATCAACACCATCGGCATCTTCTGCTGGGAATCACCGAGGCATCACAATGCCAAGCTAGCTGCTTTCTCTCAGCATACGTCGATGATGAGTTATCGACATCTTGTTGCGGGGTTGCTCGATCGCGAGAGCCTTCGGAGTTAAGTGTGAGGGCCGATAGTGAGTTGTCGCACGAAGTCAGCACCCGCCGCCCCAATCTTTCACATCAATCGTCTCACCTCCGCGCACCTCGCCGTCTCCTCGCAGTTTGTGCTCGAGTGCACGTTTCTCTGCTCGCGTGCATTTCACGATCCGTGTGTTTTTTCGACTCGGTTGTTTTCCTCTCCTTGCACCGACAAAGGCCCTTTTCCTCATCACAACAATTTTGCAGCAATCACGTGTTGACTCTTGCACTGCCACTTCCAAGTTTCTTACTCACCCAGCCAATCAACACCCCGGCAGCGTATGTCGGTCGGGAAAGGGCCGAGCAGAAATCTGGGGTATTACCGTCCGCTAAGGAGTAACATCCGGCGGTAGCGGTAACGAGCATTGAGCATCATACGATGCCTGCGATTCCAAATTCACATTGCTGCGCCTCAGGCTTAGAGTGTATTGGGAGTGAAGCTGCCAGAAGAAGAGCTAGGCTGACAACTAGAGGGCTGTGGTTGGTGGAAGCTCATGGTGGGTAGTTCATCTCCTCGTACATCGTCAAAGTGCTGTACAGTCATGATTAGGACTTCCTTAGTCATGGTCGATATGAGGAAGGTACTTCTCTATGTGTCGTTGTGGTCACCGCATGTCGCTCGGCGCGACGGCGTGTCTTCATCTACGCCACGGTCGAATTTCATGAACGAGCACTCCACCTTCTCCTTCTGAACACCACGTTCGGCGACTTGAGTCTTTGGGAAAGTCAGAGGCGGTGAGCAGTTCTCCTTCCGTCGAGATTCGAGCGTTATGCTTTGGCCAACACTCTCCCAGTCGTCGCATGTACCTACTTCTTCAGTTCTGACATTTTCGTCCGTGCTAACATCAGGGCTAGCGGGTACCAGTCCCTCTGGAAAAGACCCTTTGGGTTTCGGAGTATCTTCCGCACGTGCTATTGACTTTCACTTTGAACTTATTAGATGGATGCCGAAAACCAAAGCCGCTCGACGAGATCGCTTAACGTCTAAACACCAAAGACCGCTCCAAATAATACACCGGATCCCTCCAATACGTACTGGGTAGTCTGCTATATCTTCCCCGCATTCTTGCCTTTTCTCCGAGCATGCATATTCTGCGTATATTAGCGATCATCCGGCAGCTGCATTTAGCCTTCGGTATAGTAACACCCAGTCACAACAGATGTCGCCCACATCACCAGACTTCCTTCTCTCCGCAGTCCTCATTTGCGTCCAGAGTACCTTTGGCGTCATGTTCATATTTGTTGAGAGATGGCGTACAGTGCGATAGATGAGATGTCGCCAGGTGAACAGCATGAAGACAACATAAGACGACCAGCTCCTTGTTCCTCACACCAAAACGTAACCGAAGCATAACCATAGCTTCGCACATAGACGAGTACCTTCACGACATCGTACCCACCACAATGTTACTCCCCGCCCTCCTCTCCCTCACTGCCTTCCTCACAACAGCATCCGCCCAATCCGCCAACGCTACAATCCGCTACATGCCCTTCGGCGACTCCATAACCGAAATAATCTGCTGGCGCTCCAAGCTATGGCAACGCCTCCAAACCACGCCCTTCAACTCCTCCACCGTCGACTTCGTCGGCAGCGGCAAAACCGAGAACAATTGCCGCGACACAACCTACGACCGCGACAACGAAGGCCACTCTGGTTTCCTCGCTATTGACATTGCGAATAAAGGGCAGTTGGATGGTTGGCTGAAAAGTAATCCTGCGGATGTGATAACGATGCATCTTGGCACGAATGATATTGTACAGCAGAATAAAGCGGTGGCGGATATTATCAAGGCGTTTGGGACGCTGGTGGGGAGTATGAGGGGGGCGAATCCGAGGATGAAGATTGTGGTGAGTTTGTTTCTTTCCATACTTGCCTGCCCAGGTGTGTAAGGTGTTGCTGCCACACAAGTCTGTCTCGCCTTAGAGTATACCAATTGCTTACTCACCCTGTTCATCCAGGTCGCGCAAATCATCCCCATGGGGTTCGGCAGCTACAACACCAAGATCCAAGACCTGAATCGCGCAATCGTTCCTTGGGCTCAGGGTCTCAATACGACAGAAAGCCCGATCTGGGTTGTGGACCAGTATACTGGGTTTAGTGGAACAGCGGACTTGAGAGATGGAGTGCATCCAAATGATAGCGGGGATGTCAAGATGGCCAATGTGTGGTTTCCGGCGGTTGTCAGGGCTTTTGAAGCGGTGAGGGCGGATAGGGGCACAGCAGTCGCTATGATTGCGAGGGAGTTCGCTGGGTAGATGGTGACAACGTCGGAGGACAGCAAGGTGTGGGACTGTGTAATCAAGGACCGCATCATAAAACTACCATTGACGAATGCATGATGAAGTTTAGTTCTGGATGCTTCGTAGGGCAGTCGCGACCAGTGGATATGATCGCACGTGACGCTAGCGCCATGACCTGACGCTAAAATCTCCAGCGTGGGGCAGCGGCGCCCAAATTGTCAACTCCCCGACTCGACGGCGCATCAACAAATAACAGCACTCACGCCCACCGCCTGCAACGCCACCCCTTCACCACGGACACTTCGGGCTGCATGCTTTTATCTCGTCGCTGATCGCCCAAAACAAACCCTTAGACGCCTGCACATAGATAGCCGCCATGGGAGAATCAAGGTAGGCACCAGGCCCGAGGGGTTAGGCTGCGGCCATCTGCGCAGACACCTTCACCACGACCACACACTGACAGCTACACGTGAACAGACAAGAACTCGTCGCCTGGTTGAACAACCTCCTCCAGCTCAACATCACCAAAGTCGAACAATGCGGTACCGGGTACGTTACGCGCGCCGAGGATAGAGGGGCACCCCTGGCCTTGAGGAGTAAGGACGTGTACTGATATGGCGGACAGAGCAGCGCTGTGCCAAGTCTTCGACAGCATATTCTGTAAGTCTTCCACCTCACCTAGGCGCGGATGAGATTAAGACTAACAGCGTGCAGACGATGTGCCCATGTCGCGAGTCAAGTTCAATGCGAACACTGAGTACGCATACCTGCAGAATTTCAAGGTATTACAGAGTACGTCTGCCTTCACACCGCCCAAATTCTCCGCTAACAATGCAGACACGTTCGCCAAGCACCATGTCGACAAGCCCATCCGCGTCGAGTCGCTCGTAAAGTGCAAGATGCAGGACAACCTCGAGTTCCTCCAATTCGTCAAGCAGTACTGGGACCAGCACTTCCCCGGCCACGAGTACGACCCCGTTGCCCGTCGCAAGGGTCAGGGCGGTGTCGCGACCGGAGCCACACCTGCACCCCGCGCCGCAGCATCGACTGCCCGAAGAGCACCAGCTGCTAGCAACACGGCTGCGCCTAGGACACGCACACCGCTTGCCTCTGGGGGAGGAGCCGCCAGCGCCGCTCTGCGCGAGGAGAACAGCGCTCTCAAGGAGACTGTCACGGGCCTCGAGCGCGAGAGGGACTTTTACTTCAGCAAGCTGCGCGACATTGAATTGCTGATCCAGCAAGCAATGGAGGCCGACCCCGAGCTCGAGAAGGATGAGGGGCTGCTCAAGCAGATCCAAAACATTCTCTACTCTACCGAAGAGGGCTTCGAGATCCCACCAGAGGCTGAGGGTGAGGGTGCGGAGGAGGAGACGTTCTAGCCGAGCGTCAGTACTCTTTCTGATGCTCCGACAGCCAGTTCAGACGTGCAGCTTGACAACATCATTTCCGCTGCGCATGTGTTATTGGAAGCGGCCAAACGTACAAAGACTCGTCGATCTGCGGGGCTCGATGGACCTACAGAGCGCGCTGAAAGTACTGGACCTTCCCAAATCCTCGTATCCGCAAAGCCTGTGAAGTATACACCGTGTGCGGAGCCTATTACTGCCAATCTTTCAGGCTCTTTCATATTCGTCTCAGAGCCCCCTACTCGAGTTGTCACTGCGCAGTCTGCTGAGTCGTCGGAGAGGGAAGTGTTCTAAAGGTGGGTATGGTCATGATTGCATTTGGAAGCGAGGATACCATCTTTCTAGGGAGTTTAGCTCCCTATTATTCAATACACGATGTTTATGAGTTTGTTCGAAGTTGGAATGTGGTTTTGAAGTGTCTGTTGATGCGATTGTGCGATTGTGCGCTGGTGGAGATGGGTACGACGTTACTCCTCAGAGCACTCAACCATCGCTTCATCCCTGCGCGTTTCTCCGCAGCACCAGTCTTCACAATCACCATATCATCCATGATAGCCTCTCCCATCCTCCCCGCATCAATACTCCATCCACATGACCAATCCGGATTCGCCGGATCCACAGGCGACTGTGTATACATTTCTCAATCAGTTTCTCGTACCTCTACAAGACGGATGCAACGTTACATACCCCTTCCAGACAACATGCCCAGCCCCTAGGATACAGATCCACCGTGCAATCTGTCAAGTTGGCGACGGGTATGGGCGTATAACATGGTGGCCCGTTGTGGGAAAGTAGTTCGGTGCAGCAGGCATCGATGTAGGTGGGGCCGAAGTAGGTTTGGTAGAGGGTGAGGGGTGGGGAGGGTTGGGCGGTTGTGGGGGTGAGGAGGAGGAGAATGGCGAGGGGCAGGGGGAGGGGGGAAGAGAAGGGCATTCTTGGGTGAGTTGGTGGGGATGTAGGGGAGGGGGTGGAAGGATGGTAGACTAAGAAGATGATGGGCATAATAGTTAGTATTTATATTCGAAGTAAACAGCCTCTCATCCCCGCTTCCAACGCCCCCGGGTACAACACACCAATCCAACGTTACCCATTCCCCCCGCTGACCTCCCTCTACCGTTCACATGTACTCCAAACGAGTGACAGAGCCATGCAACGTACCACCCATCCGTCATCCCTTCTCACTTATCCGTACGTCATACCTAAATCCACTTCGCCGGCCTAGCCATTTATGTTGAGGCAATTTACGCGCTCAAGCGTTCTTCATCGCAGCAACAGCCTTAGCCATAGTCTCGCCCATAGCGTTGGAACTGAAGTAATCCCAGTAAACCTGCTCCAAATCCTCAAGCGTCATGTACTCAGACACGATGCCGCTGGGTCCGTGGCCGAAGAGAGGGCCGGAGGCGGGATAGGCGGGCTCCTGCGTTTACGTCAGTCCCATTTCCAATTCTGACCACAAGACCACCCATTTGCACCCCATCTCAACTTCCCCGCCCACAAAGCTTCTTCGGAATTACTAGGAAATACCATACCTTCTCAACACAAACAGCCCACCCCGTCGGATAATGATACGTGGAGCACTCAGTCAAGTTGCTCACATACTCGATATCAGTGCAAGGCGCATTGACACCACGACTGATGACGGTGTGGCAGCAGGCGTCGGTGTAGTCGGTGCCGTAGAGGAATCCGCAGATCGTGTCGTCGGGGCCCATCTGGGCGGTGGTTAGGAGGGGGAGAGAAGCTGCGAGGGCGATGATGGGAGCGGTGAAGCGCATTTTGGGGGAGTTGGTGGGTGGTGGTGGAAGGTGGTGGTTGTGGGAGGGTAAGGTGGGAAGTGAGATGGGGGGTTCTTCATGGGCATTTATGTGGTGACCGAGATTTGCTGGATCAGTGGTAGAAATGAAGATGCGGTCATTGAGGACGTTTTTGTACCATGGGTGCGCCATCCCGTGTTCTTTCCTTCCGTATGGCAAGGGCGAATAGTCGTGGGTGTTCCTCGGATGGAGATGCAAGTCTGCATCGTCGTATGCTTCTGGAATGATTTTGAGCGATAGAAGCCGAATGACCATTTCGTGTGACGCTAGCATGATTGACCGGACGGAAAAGGCTTAAGAAACGGCATCATAGTCCCCAGTGCCGATGATGTCGGGGTGTTGCATATGCCATGGACTCAGATGACATGGCAAGGTTTCCTAATCTGTTGAAACTCTCGCGGATGATGTCTGTCGCTTTCCCGTTTGAGCCTTGACCTCTATGGGTAAGTCTTTCTTCTGTACTTGTTGCTTACCGAGGCATCGATCATGTGCGAATATCTCCAAGTTAGTCGAGCAGCAAACATACCTATGTAACAGTCGCACTTGAGGCTTGGGGGTTAGAGAATGAGGTAGCAGGTAGGATATGCTAGTAGTGGATGCGTTGAATGAGGAGGGAAAGACGTCTGTAGGTGTAGTCGAAATTTCCTTTGTTCCATCAAGAAACATCATCAAGCCAGCTCTGAACATTCACCCCTTCATCAATCTCAAGATCCCTCATCCAAAGCCACGCTTCAAGATCATGCCACCAAGGTCCAAACGGAACTTCATCGAGGTTTGTGAGCCTCTGCATCGATACACCACTAAATCTATAAACCGTAGGATCATGGCGCAGGCGCGGGTGTTCTCTCACGTATCGACTTTCCCTACCCATGAAAGTCGTGCGGACAGGCACCAGCCTATCTGCAAACATTCTGGCCCTAGCGAAATCCCCATTCGCTTTTGCGATCTGGAAAGCGAGGTAGTATGCATGAGCCAGGCCGACTGGATTCGGGCTATGGTCGTGTCGCTTCCACAGCTGGACCATTTCCTCGATGAGGCAAAGCAGATTCTCAGGTGTTTCGTTGATGCCGCGCGGCCCGAGACCAGTTTCGTCTGAGATGATGTTGTCTATCTCGTTAATGCGATTTAGAATCAAGTCGCTCTCGATGGACTGCTGAGATAGTAACGAGCAGAGTTGACATGAACAGGTGAAATGAAACCTCTTCTGGAGCTCCTCTTGTCGCTCGTTCCGATCGAAGGCGCCCCCCAGGTAAGATATCGTAATTTCTTCGCCCCTTGAGATATCTCGTATAGTATGTACTGTTAGCCGATTGCTATCATCGTGCCAGAAGTGAGCAGCATTGTTATCGCACGCGTGGTTGATGCGGCATGCTGTGATGAAGATACCGCTGAGATCTAACTTTGAACCGATGGGTAGAGCGTTTGTGTATAAAATCCCCATCCATTGCGCCGTATAGTCGTTGAAAGGGTGGATATTGCACATGGAAAGAAACTCGCCTCTTTGATGTTGGTTCAAAGACGTGACTCGCTCTGCTAGTTCTGTCACAACTGGTTCTCCTACCGCGAAGATGGGTTTCTCAGAAGTGATCCTTGTACCTTTGGGGATATCTCTGGTCGCGACGAGGCCCTTACCTTTTCCAGGCACATCTTGAATGGCGTACACGAGTGGGGTGGCTAAAGCTTGAATGTTACCGATGAGTGTTTGCCGTGCGGGATGCATCTTGTTCTGGCTGAAAGTCAAAATCCGGTATAATTGACGCCTTGTAATCTGCTGGACGGTTCGTAGAACGTTGTGAGGATTGAATGTCTATATAAGTAAGTAGCCCAGGTCACGCTCAGAGTGTCATGCTGGAACCCGCAAGTCATAGGGGACAGCTGGTTGTTTGCTGGTAACACATGGGGCTCTGCCTTGGGTAGAGGTGAAATTGTGGTACCCTCAATGTCGCAAACAAGAGCTTCCATTCTGTGGAATACCAGCCCTTGAGAGCGCAGTCAGCGTAGTTGTGTGGGTGGCCAGTCCGGTGGATGGCTGAAGTATCGCCCTGAGTGAGCTGATATGAATTCACCGCTATCCGCTGTGCAGTCTCGATGCGCGCTGAGGTTAATCATCATGTCACATAGAAATCAACACTTGGAATGTCTGCTGAGACACGTGAAGACGTGTAAATCATAGGCGTTGTTGAGATGGGAGTTCCTCGGCTGACGTTCAAATACCGTAAGCCAACACTCCGCAATCGGACCAGAGGAGCTTTGCCGATGATCTGCAGCTGATCATTTCGAGATCGCGAGAGCTATCGTCAGGGCAGAATTGATTAAGACGATGAGGCATGAGTTGGCGGCCGCGGCTTTGCATGTGGTTCGTAATAATTGAGGCTTGCTCGGATGTGGGTTTGGAGCGTTGTGGGGAACGATCGCCTTCCCTGCCAGCGGCTTGGCGCCCGCGCTAGTGGGGTTAACGTGTCTCGCGCGCGTCCGGCTTGCTTGATCAACACTCCCCGCGTCTCCTCATAGCATGCATCATCAGCTAGCCGCCCAAATCTGGTCTGGGTCAACAGCGAGCTCACCGGAACCATGACGAGCGACAGTCGAGACATGCGCCCACGTGTGCCGCACCCCGCATTACTTCTACCCCTCCTGGCACCATAGCTCCATAGCTAGCTCTGGGCGATACCGGGGTTATGCGTTGCTATATGTGTAGAGCGCGCCGTCGGCATGCTTGCGCATCATTTATGCCCTCCTCTGCCTTTCTTGATTCAATTCCTTCTCTCTGTTGAGTTCTCGCATTCGTCGCGTTGTAACGAGTCATTGCACGCCCCAAACCACCATGTCTGACTGGTCTGATCTTACCGCGGCTCTCAAAGGAAGCTTGGACAAGCTTTCCAAGCTTCTCCAATCCGATGCACAGCTCAAAGCCTTTACAACTTCGAATGCCATTGACAAAGATGTGACTTTCGGCATCAAGTCAAGCGGGTCTGACAACACCCTGCTTGTCATAGTCAACAACGGCAGCGCAAAAGCCAGCACCGGCTCTTCGAAAGATGCCATTTTCACGCTCTCTGCTCTGCCCGAGCAATGGGAACAGCACTTCAAGGCAGTCCCGGCGATGCCGTACCAGAGCTACTGGGGCATGTTCGGCATGAACATCAAACAGAAAGGCATTGAAGTCCTGGGCGACCAGACAGCCTTTGCACAATGGACACATGTCTGGAGGCGTGTCCTCGAACTCACCCACGACGCGCATTGCGGACCGATGAAGGAGGACGAGCAAGCCGAACCCGAGCGCGACTTCCTTACTGGAAAGTACCTGTACCTCGAAGCTCCAGTATGGGGTAGGTGCAAAACCTTTTACGAGTACTCTGGTGAGGGAAAGCAACCCATCGTCTTTCTACATACCGCTGGCAGCGATAGCCGGCAATACCACGGTGTCATGAACGACGCGAAGATGCGCAAGAAGTGCATCATGTACGCATTCGACTTGCCAGGACATGGACGCAGCTTCCCTTCGAAAAACTACTCCCCGGGCGCGCATACAAACACAGAGGATAGCTACGTGGGCATCATCACGGCTTTCGTTAAGGCCCTGGGTCTGCGAAGACCGATCATTTGCGGCGCAAGCATGGCTGGTCAAGTTTGTCTTGCGGTCGCGATTCGCCATAGGGAGGTTGGCGCTGCGGGTGTCATTCCGTTGCAAGGGTATGTGAGACATTGAGGTTAAAGTAGCGATGCTAACGATTGTAGCTCTGAGTACCTCAACATGGAGCGACAATGGCATGATCGCTCTCCAGTAGTGAATCAGTCGCTATTTAACCCTGAATGGATCTATGGCGTACGTCAAACAGGTCAACTAGTAAGAGAGCTTTGCTGACATGCAGTAGATGATGTCTCCCACCACGCCTCATGCGAACAAGCAGCTCATATGGCACACATACAGCGCGCAAGCCTACGGCGTAAGCACACCCCCATCACCCCACCCCACCCTCCTCTAACCCGTCCCCAGATCTTCCACGGCGACCTCGACTTCTACTTTGGAGGTTGGGACGGACGTTCACGCGTAGCCTCGATCGATACCCAGAACTGTCCCGTATACATGTTGACCGGCGAGTACGATTGGTCAAACACCCCAGAGATGGGCCAGAAGACGGCGGACAAGATCCCCGGAGCGATGCACAAGGCGATGCCGGATCTCGGTCATTTCCCGGCGACTGAAAATCCGGCGAAGTTCGTGCCGCATCTTATTGAGGCGGTTGATCATATATTGAAGATAAGGTCGGATAATTTGAGTACTATGCGGTTGGGTGATGGTACGGATTAGACGCACACGTTGGCGAGACGTACGGGTGAAAGCGACAATACCTTGTTTTTACGCGAACACATCGATCTCTTTTGATGGTTGAATTGACCTCTTATCGTTTGACTTGGAATGTGCGAAAGACAGGAGGATAGTATGCTCATGCGTTGATCAAATGAATAGAGAGACGCAATCGACACCCGTATCGCACATGCACACCTGCTTTCCCATTCAAAAAAGGGTATCGTACTCAAATTAGCCATCCCAAACCCATGCAGAACAGAAATTCCCAGCACCAAAAGGACCATACTCCAACGCCTATATTACAACCCGCAAACCCAACCCAAACTGCCATTCCATTCCCCATCTCGCCAATCTCCCCTACCTAATCTTATCAACCCTCTTCTTCGCAATCCGAATCTTGCCATCCACCCTCTCCACATCCTCCTCAAACAAGCCCAACATCGCATTCTGCTCTACAATCTCCGTATTAATCTGCACACCCATCTCCTTCATCCTGCGCACCACCGTGCTCAAATCAACCAGATCCTCGTCTTGCTCTTGGATGATTTGTTGTTGTAGTTGTAGGACGCCTTCATTGTCCAGCTCGCGGGTCTTATCTGTTTCTTGAGCGGGCGGACCGCCGAAGACGCGACGGCTGCTAGAGGACTTGGTATTGGAGGTATTTCTGGAGGAGAAGAGTCCGGCTTTTTGGCTTTCGGTGACGGCGGCGCTGGAGGAGGTCGAGGGTGTGGAGGAGGTGCCGGAACCAGAGATTGCGGCTTTGACGGCCATGCTGTTGAGGACGGAGTCGAGGCCATCGCGTTCTTTACGCAGTCCGCTGATCATGTCTTTTCTTCGTCGGATCTCGCCATCGCCTAGTTTGTCGCCGGACCAGTCGTCTGATGTCTTCTTGCCGGATCCACCAAGCCGACTCAGCCCTTCCTCAAGCGCAGAGATGAGGGTACCGGCTCGAACGAGGCTTTTCTTTGCATTGGCCGCGGCTTCATGCTGGGCCGTTGCAGCGGTTGCTTGTTCGCGTTTCGTCAACCACCTCCTTGCATCTTGCAAGTTAGATTTAAGCTCCGAGTGCTTGTCCAGCCAGTCTGAACTGTCCCTCACTCTATCCTTGCCGAATTGGCTACCCGGGAACCCCGCTGCCTTTTTCCCGTTCGCGCCATCCTTCTCTCCTAGTTCCAGAAACTTTTTGTAGGCTTTGGAGACGCGCCAACGCCCGTCTTCGGCGCTTTCTATCGCGCGCAGATAGGCTTCTAACCCGACTCGTCGCTTCTCGATGGCTTCGGGGGAGGTGGTTGAGCCTACGCCTAGGAAGCCGCCGAGCCAGGACTTTGGGGGGAGGGGCGCTGGTGGTGCGGTACCGACTTCTGAGCGGAGCGACGAGTCGAGGGCGGAGAAGTCGGAGTAGCGCTTTTGTATGCTGGTTGTGGCGCGTGGGAAGGGGTGTTCGATTTTGATGGTGTAGGAAGTGTAGGCCTTGCCGTTCTCGGGTGTCTGCTCTTGCGTCGTCGGTATTGAGATCTTAAGAGGCGCCATGCTTGCGATATATGTGGTAAAAGTTCTAGGAAGTAAAGCTGGTGTTGGTGATTCGGCGGCAGGCGGCCGTCTTGTGTTAGGCCGATGCCTGGCGCGGTCGCGTGCACTGTATTCGCGGCAATAGCGTCGTTCTGCTGGCCCAAGCTGAGTGTATGCGCGTGATGTCCTTTGGGTTTATTGAATACCGGGGCGGAGACGCGTTGAATGCCAAAAGCAAAAGAGCGACGCTGCAGCAAAGATCCAGGGTCCATGCCTTGGTTGACGTCGTTGCTGCAGCCGCGGCACGCTAACGCCACGTGCGTCACTAGAGCCTGACGTCGTGAGGTTTGCGAAACACTATGTCTTCTATCATCAACATCCCATCCAACACCAGACGGCCACAATAACCCGCCATCGAAGCAGCTACTCGTAACAAGATTCTATGCCTGCCATGCCGTTACGCATCACGACCTGAATGCCCACTTGACCCATTGGTCCTACATGCTCAGCTTTACGGCATCCTGTTCGGCTTGCACATAGGTGACCGGCTGCTATGTACAGGAGTCATCAAAGCGCTACATTTATACTGATATCGCGCCTTTCTTCAAAAGTGTTCAGAGCTCATTTTCAGTTCTTCTATCAAGCATTCTACCTGCATATGCAGATCGTGCGTCCCAAGATCTGGACTCCAGCATGCACAGCTCAGTATAGCAGCTACTTGGTCTCGCATCTTCCCTTGGTTCAAGCTGATCTCGTTTCGCAGTATCTCAGTATTTTTAGTCTGTTAGCATTCGTCTTCTCGAATGTGCTCATGCTGCCACCATACACACTCAAGCCGTGTCCCTGAACTCTGGCATCCACGACTCTGTATAACAGCTATTCAGTCTGATATTTCGATCCGTCCTGTCGCCCACTACCTTGAACACCGAAATGGTGCCTTGATCTCACAGGTTCTCTGTTCTGGTTCAGGTGCCACCTCTTCAGGGCGCAATGTCATCATAAGTCACTGCACTTTGGTCATTTTATCTGTTCTCTGCTCTTCGGATTTTGCGACCCGTATCTGCAGCCAAACAAGACTTTCATGTTCTTTCATAAAGATTGCCTGCAAAATGTTCGACTGCGACGCTCTCGTGGTTCCTTCTCCCCTAAGCGCAGCGTCGTCGAAAGTCACTGCATAGTCGTCGTCCCATCTTATGTCCTTTCTTCTCCGCGGGCTTCATGGCCCATATTTACGGTTCGAAATCGCCTTCTGTCTCTTCAGAAAGAGCTTCTAGGTGATGTGTCGACGCAATACACTCCATCACGGGCAATGCGTGTGACGCATCACGGGTGCCCCGCTGAGACAGTAGAGGCTGAGCTTCCCGTATATGACCTGAAATTACCGTCGACGCCCTCTAGCCTCGTAATTCTATCAGTAATGTGTTACAAGGTGGTCCGAGCCATCGCTATCGGTCGAGTGTCTCGTAGATAGAGGAGGTATCAGTGAATAACTGGACGTGTTGCGGTCGGACGCTTTCCCTGAACGAGGCGAACTCCCACACAAACAAATTAAGCTGCGGACACTGAACAGACGCGACCCCCCTCTCCCCATCGAAGATAGACAGTATTCCATAACGACATCGACGGCGACATCTACCATGGCAATGCCTCATCTGCCCGCGGAGGTGGTCAACAACATGGTGGGCTTCGGGGTCGACGTCCATGGGGTCAGCCTATGGTGGCCGTTGCGCGGAATCAGCAGTAAGTCCTCCCATGGCGAAGCATCTATAGGGATGATGAGAATGGCCGAACTGACAGCGTCTTACCAGGGACTTTCCAGAGCAGCATCGACGACCGCACAGCGGGACAGCCAACAAGGGCTTTCTTCCCGCTAGATAGGTACACCCGCGCCCTCTTCAAGAACCTACTTCCAGCTCATATCGCTCATCGGGCGATCCTAGCCTGGGATGACCTCAACGGCGAGCACGACTTTCTTCCTTGGATCATCAAGTTCTCGGTGGACTGGCTACGTAGCTCTAATGCGATCCGCGCGGACCAGGAGTACGAGGCTGCGCTCATACTGAGCAAACAGTTGGCTTTCGCGTGCAAGTCTTCATTTGAGATTGCGACTCACAAGTTCACGGCCCGGGTTTTCTCGCGTCTCTGGCCGTGGGCTACAAACTATCACTCTCACGTCGCCGTTCACGACCTTGCCGTCGCAGCGGCGCTTGGTCTCCTCGACCTCTTCAAGCTCGTGGCAGGCGCACACGTCAACCAGTCGCTCTGGGAAGCGTCATACCTCTACGGATATCCACTCGCTGCCGCTGCAGGTGGTGATCATAAGGAGGTCGCCGAATACTTGTTGGAGAACTTCGAGATGCGCTACCGCCTTCATCCTGACGAGGAGTATGCTGCGGTCTTCAAGAAAGCCATCGAGGAGTCACTGAGCCGCCGCCATTCTGCTATGACACTGCGACTTCTCGACGTCTACCACAAACACTTTGACCCACTCCCGGCGGGCTTACGTGCGAAGTGGCTTGAGACGGCGAGTGAAGATCCGGACGGTCGCATCTATGAGATGGTATGTACTCTTCGGACTGAGGCCGATGTTCGCGAACACATCGCATCGTTCAAGCGCGTCTGCAAAAACAACAACATCCCCGGCCTCACACGACTCTTCGTACAAGGACATCTCGATGTTAACCAAGGCTACCCCGACAAGAAGTTGCCTCTCCGCTGTCTTCTGTACACCGCGATCGAAATTGGCAAGCCAGGTCCGGTGAAGAAGCTCCTCGAGCTTGGCGCTCATCCGGACGGACTTCCGACTTCGCTACCTGACCACAGCCCTCTCTGGCTCACTGTCGAGCGTAACGACCTCGAGATGTTTGGCTTGCTCTTGTCATGGGGCGCGGACATGACTCGCATCAGGTCTTTGTTCAGCAGTAGCGATGACGAGTTCCAGCTCGAGCGTGAAGCGATCTGCACACACGCTGTGGACTTCGAGGTATTTCTTGCTGATCAATGGAACGCTTTCATGGATGGCCGTCTGGAGCTTTAGTAAATGGTGGCGCGTCGAGGAGGTTGCCGGCTACACACCAGTCTTGGATCGCGAAGAGCTGCACGTAGGGGCAACGTCGGCCCCAACGTCCGTGCTTGACCGGTGCACGGATAGGCTCCACGACAACAAACCTCAGCTCGCACCTTCACTCCCGTGGCTAGAACGCCCTTCACCACTACGTCACCGTCCACGTCCCTCGAAAAACGATTGAGAAAAGAGCATGGGCTTCATGTAGGCTAGATCCCGGGTCTTCATCGACCAGGACTCAGGGATACTCGGGCTTTCGATTGGGATGACGATCGAGTATTAGAGTATGGGGCTAAGTAGGGTCTTTGGGCGTTGTGGGATTGTGTTCCAGAAGCTCAAGTCTTAGATCGGATGGCTTTTACCAACTCTTGGAAATTACAAACTTTGGTCAGAATGTGCTTGTAATTGTCCTTCGTGCTCAATGTCCCACCTTCTTTCTCCTGGAGTTTAATGCCTGTGTAAGTACAATACCAAGTGTGTACATGAAAGAAGGAGACCATCTAGTAGGCCTCTTAATATTGCCATCTTCGAGCACACCTCGCTACCAGTCTCAAAACTCTCAAGCCCCTCCTTCTCACAACTCCTCAAGCCCCACCATCCCAAAACTCTCCCTCCACAACCTCTCCTCACCCTCCTCATCATACGCCCACGCCGCATACCCCTCATTAGCACTCTCATACATCCTCTCCTTCCCCGCCTCCTCCTCTCTTGTCCCCATCTCCGCCAGACTAGCCAAATACCTCCCACCCTTGTCCTTCCACTCCTTACCCACCGCCGCATAAACCTGCGTCGCAGCCCCCTGCCCCACATCCTTGAACGTCCTCAATATCTCCGGGTCCCCAAACATCGCTTGTTTGGTTTCTTCGGAGACATGCACCCCGAGTCCAGACCCCTCGATAATACCGCCCGGATGCACAGACGTAGCGTGGAGATGGCGGGATGAGTAGTGCCGCTCGATGGAGTTTGCGAACCAGATGTTTGCTGTTTTGGATTGGCCGTAGGCGTTCCACGGTTCGTATGCCGTCTTTTCGTAATTGTAGTCGGAGAGGTGCACGGTAGACCAGATGTGTGCCATGCTGCTGAGGCTGACGTAGCGGCTGGGGTACTCGGGTGTTGCGGATGAGAGGAGAGCGTCTTTGAGGAGGTGGAAGAGGAGGAAGTGACCAAGGTGGTTGGTGCCGAATTGGGTTTCGTAGCCGTCTTTGGTTTTGCCGTACGGTGTGGCCATTACGCCTGCGTTGCCGATGATAGCGTTGAGCTTTCCGTTGGTCTTGGTGAGAATCTCTTTGGCGGCTTTGCGGATGCTGGCGAAGCTGTCTAGTTCCATCTCGATTAGGTCGATCTTCCCGCCTTCGGCATGTTTTTCTGCGAGGATCTTGTCGACGACAGCTTGGCCTTTTGGTATGTTGCGCACGGTTCCGAATACGTGGGCGCCGGTTGTGTGCAGCGCCCGGAGTGTTTCGATACCTAGACCCGAAGAAACTCCTGTGATAAGGAAGACTTTGTCAGTCAACTTGCCGGTCAGACCCTCGTCGCGAATGACTTGGAGGGCTGTGGGACGAGCGTCGCCTGCGCCACGAAGATTCGCGATTTTGTGAAGCTCGACATATTGGGCCATTGTTGAAATTGTCCTTATTTGGGGAATTGGACCAGACTTAATGAGGTGCTTCTCGACGAAGCCGAAGGTGACTGATTTTGATGAGGTAAGTCTTGTACGATGAGCTGTGGATTTGAGCGTCTTCGAAAGCTCTCCTTTGCTATATAAATACTACGGTCTGTGGAAGGCGTCTGGTAACATATGTTAGGATCTGCTTTTCTTCGTCTATCTCCACGTTAATCCCTTAACTCCATCGCATAATGGCCCGAATACGTCTTGCCTCATGGACAGATTTTGGTCCGTCTCCGAACGGCGAGTATGATCGTGGACTATTTGACCCAGTACATGCAAGATTCGCCCCATTGCCCAGGCTGAAGAACTCACCTGCAGATAGTTGAATGGGCTTTCCCGCTTAAAGTAACACGGTGTATACGGTGTTGTCGAGGCTTGTAAACGATGACGTCAAAGCGAGCGAATCGCGAGTTAATGCGAGTTTCGCCCGAAGCCACACGCGCTGACCGGCATTATCCGAGCTCTTATCTCATGCATCTAACATCTAACAATACAATACGGAGTCTCTAACTCCCGCGAAGCGGCCCTGCAAGGTGTAATTTTCGCGAAGCAACAGCCTATACCCCTCTAACTTATATATATAGCCCTTTTATACTTTATTATAGCCTGTTGCTGCTGCTAAAGGGGGTGTAAGAGGCTGCTTTTTAGCCGTGCACGCTTTATCTTCTTATTAATAACTTCGCCCTTAGCCTTAGCAGCCTACACGTGATTAGGATCGCGGGCCTGGCCTATCACCTGGCATTCTAATTCGCTGCAAAGTACCGAAGATGGGAATTGATGCGATGAGACTTGTTTGTAATCAGAATCAACATCTTTCTTTGTTCTTAAATTGAAGTTACTGTATCTCGTGCCTACTACTTTCATTGTCTTGCATTTACCACCAATTACCGCAACTTGATCATCTCTACGCGCTTCCAAAACTCTCCCTCTTAACAGCAAGGAAAGTCAAACTCCAGAGCTGGCGAATGTTGCTCTCAGTCGCGGTCAACGAGCCCAGCTGCTCGATCTGATAGCCGTTGTCGTATTTCCAACTCCAAACCTCATGGCTTAGCTGGTCGCGGTTGGCGTCGATTGTATCCCAAAGGCTGTTGTATGCGGAGAGAACATTGTCATAGACTGTGGAGTCTACGCAGAAGTCTACAATGCTGAGTTAGCTATCACACGATGGAAAAACGTGAGAATGCATCAGGATATCGACTTACCAGGCGCACCCTCCTTGTCGCATCGACCAAGCTGTCGCGCAAGCCCAGCGCCCATCATGGCAAGCTGCCAGCTCCATACTACAGTGCCATGGTAGTCGTGCGTTGAGAAACCTGCTTCGAAGGTCACATTTCCAGCGTACGCAGGGTTCGCAACGAATAGTCCAATTTCGCTCGACAAGCCAACTGGGAAAGGTTGGAGGATATGATCAGCGGTCTGGCTGATGTATGCGGTTAGCTGGGTTTGGTTCGTGGTGTCGAGGAGGAAGTGGCGGAAGCAGTCATCGCTATTGATGACGGGCACAATGGGTGCACCGACTTCGCCGTCAAGGGCGACGCCGTAGTATGTGACGTCGCTTGTGATCTTGTCGACATTTGTTGGGAGGGTAAGGTTGGCGTTCGAGACGTAGTCCTCAACAAGAGATTTGGCGTCGGCCTGCGGGACGGTGACTTCGAAGAAGCGTAACGTCTCGTCCTCCCAAATCTGGGCGTACTTGCTAGCCTCTTCGCACCAGTCCGGGTGGTCGGAGAAGAAGCCCGCGCGGCTCAAACTTGCAATAGCCCGAAGTCCCGCAGGTACAAGCGCGGTGTTGACGTTGTAAGGGATGCGACCTCCTCCAAGGCCATTACTAGAGTCTCGCCACTCGCCGACTATCTCGCCTTCGTTGAGGTGGATGAGGTTCTCTTTTACTTGACTCTGCGCAAATGGTGCAGCAATCCGCATGATCTTTTCAGCGGTGAACTGGGCCAGCTCAGAATACGCCAGTCCGTCGTTCTCGACTAGGAATGTTGCGGTCTTGCTGAAGAAAGCGTCCGAACGATTCTTTCCAGCATCTGTATCTACGAAGTAGCTGTTCATGGAAATTGGAAGCATGAAGTCCGTGTCGATCATCTTGTAGTCACAGCCAGGAGCGCTGGAATTGATTCCCTTCTTCTTGTTGAGCCACGTCGCGTAGTCGCCGAGGACCTCCTCGTGACACACAGTACCATCAGTGCGATTGACTCGCTCAAGCACAGCTCCAATAACAGCTTCGATAGCTGCTTCGCTAAGAACGGGCTGCATCAACAGCAGCGAGAGCATACTGTCTCGACCGAAATAGGTGAGGAAGCGCCATGTGCCAGCCAGCAGCTTGTTTGAGTACGATAGGAATGACAAAGAGGTGGTTTGATCCGGGTTCTCTGCAATCAAGCCGGAAGACGCGTCGTTGAGAACTTCTTGAGAACTGAGCTGCTCCAGTTGCGGATAGTTGTAAGAAGCTTCAAAGCGGTAGCTACCTTCGCCGAATGTCAAAGTCCAATTCGCCTCGCGGTTCAGCGTAATGGCTTGAGCGCCGTTCAGCGGCGAGAATGTCAATGTCGTAGTGGTCACACCGTCGAACCAGGTACGGTTGATGGAGGCACTCCCGTCTTCGTTGATCGCGAAACCGAAATTATTCTGGAAGTCTTGACTAACGCCTGAGCCTTCGGTCTGGTCGCGAATAGCCCGTATACTACCAAGGATAGGTTGCGTCAATCTAGCAGTAGTGTTGAATTTGATCGATGCTGACACTCCAACACGATCCGAAGCATTCAGTGGCTGGACTGTTTCTCCATTCCCGGACTCCTCCAGACTGATGTTCAGACTGCCTTGACCGCTCTCAGGCGCGAAGTACGCCATGGCTCCACTGTTACCAGCAGGCCATGCCACGACAAGCCGAGGCTTGACGACACTGGCGTTGCTATCAGGATTGGGAGTTGTCACAATGACGTGGGCGCTGGTGTGACAATCAGAATAGAGGTAGTTTTTTTGAGGTCCGTCCTCTAGATAGAGTCTTGAGGCCGCTTCTTCGCATGGCGAAGAGAGATCATCGGTCGGCGGAGGTGAAAACGTCGTGGAACTTTGAGGGTACGCCACGACGGTAGCTGCCAGGGCCGCTGACCCCAATACTGTAATTGCGATCATAACAGCTCTAGACTCGTTAGTGAATAGGTCTCGCGTGGATGTGAACTTCATAGATCAGGCTTCATTACTTACTTGTCGGTTCAGAAGATAGTCCAATGTCTTTGCGCGTGGCTCGTAGCTTTTACTTGCGCGGTACGTGACAAGAACGACCCGCAGTTCAATCGCAATGATTGAAGGGCCGTGTATCACGGATAAATCAGGTTCGTTAGCCCGTGTACAAACGGTAGCCCGTCAACATCACTTCTTCTCTGGTCTTTGGTCGGCTTATGTACGCCCTGTTCCTTCGGCCCTATACGCCTTCCTAGCGACCCTTTGGCAAGGCACAGCGCTTACTCGACGTCATGGTTGGAGTCGTTAGTACTCTAAGCCGTTCGTACTCCAAACCGTTATTACTCTAAGCCCCGCGTCCGGTCTAATTACCCTGTGTACGGGTTGCGGGGTCGCTTCGATGTCTTGTTGTGGAGTAGAGGATCGTCGGTTAATGTTCGTTGGTCTTTGTCCCGGTGAGATCGCTTGGCTAGCGCTAGGACGCAGCTGGTCGAGATCGTCTCCAGCTCCTACCCGGGCAGGTGACCATTTACCGCGTTGGCACATGAATCTCTTCATGCTAGTTGCTTGCTGTTGCCTAACTACATACTCGTTCTCTGTTCCGATCTTGGTCTTTTTGTGCTCAGGTTCCCGTCACACGTGTAGGCACAACCTTCGAAGTTAGCGCAGGCGGCTGATAGAGGGGTACAATCATTACGACAGTAGAGTTTCTGTCTACTCAGCCACAAACGATCCCAAGACTAGCGCGTGAGTCTTGCCATTGAGGACCTAGCCAGCGCAAACAGGGTGTGTCCCCCAAATTTCAGGGTGTGCATGAGCACCGTGTTTCGATGCTTAGTCATTGATACCGTCGATATATTATGACAAATTGCCCATCCTTTCACATACGACCATAGGATCATGAAAATTAGGCTTCCCGTCCGCTCAGCCATATACAAGCATGATACCGGCGGATTAGTAGTTAGGTGGGTGACCACTAGCGAATCCCCGCTGTTGTATGTTTT
>NW_026249882.1:0-56568 GCF_024043165.1 Alternaria incomplexa
TGTTAAAGCCCGCGGATTATGCGCACGGATTATGCCCTCTAGATTTCCTTTCTTAGTTAGCGAACCCTAACGCGATACCAAATCGGGCGCGGATTGTGCATAATCCGTCGCCTTATATTGGTTAGGTAGAATAGAGTAGTGTACTAGTATAATTAGAAGATTAATATAATAGTATAAAAGTATAATAGTACGTTTAGTAGAATAATATAATATTATAAAAGGTTAAGAAAGAAGTATAATTTTTAGATTAAATACTAAAGTCTTATATAAAGTTAAATACACTAAACTATAAGAGTATAGTATCTAAGCTATATACTTAATAAGTATTGCGCTTGTAGATAAGCGTATAGATAATTATAGACAAGCGCTAAGGTTAAGCCTAGTTATTAGTCTAACTAGTCTTGCTTATAGACAAGCAAGCTACTTATATTCTAGCGTCTGCTACTTGTAGACAAGTAGTTACGTAACCGCGCTGCGCTGCTGCGCCGCAATCCTTTAACTATACCGCACGATCCTTCAAAGTGATTACGCTAACCCCCGGGTGTCCCCTAGCTTAGATCGTAACAGTACCTCTCGATCTAGGGTTAAATAATCTTACGATAACATCGGGCGCGAGACGCGGGCAACTGAATTTTGTATTGGTTATGCGACGATGTAAATGAATGTGCTAAGGAAACCCCAAATGCGCGCCCCTACCGCGACGCCCTCCGCGATAGCGCCGGTACAGTCTCTCGTGTACTTCACGTCCGCCTCCACTTCAAGATCAGATTACGAGAGGCGTCCTCTGATCCTGTATCTCACCGCCAGTCTGTGTGCGACATGGTCTTCTTGACCTCAGATGGCGAAGTTTTTCGTCTTCACCCACTCCTCGAAGCCCGGAACGTTGGCGTAGAGCGCCCGCTTATGACGTGAGAGCGCGAACCTGCCCGGTGTAGGATCGGTCACCGGGGTATTGCAGATTCCGGTACCCCTCTCGTTGGGAGGCACAATGATAGTGGCAAGCGTACTCCCGGCGGCCGACCCATGGTCACTGAAGATCTCGGTAGCAGTCGCGCTGACCTTGGCGCCTCTGGTGATGCCTTCATTGATTGTGGTGCGAACGGCTTGCGCGTCAGGGCCAACAAGGCAGTCTGGTGTGCAGGTTGGGCACGAGGGAAAGTATCTTGCGCCGATGACACCGCTTCCCAGACTCACGATCGGGCCGGCGATGTAGGGGTTCTTGAGGAACTCCCAAATGCTTTGGGCGGCGGGCTTCGCGGCATTGATTTGGTTGACGACGGCTTCGGTCTGGGCAGGGAAGTAGTAGTTGGCCAGGATGGGGAAGCCGTAAACACAGTCACGAATGCGGCGGCAGACGTCTTGACGCTGCACCAGGTCGCCCAGCTGCAAAGGAGCGTTCGGGCTGGTCGAGACGCCTACATCCGCTCGCTTCACTAGGTCCGGTGATGGGTTGTTGAGATCGTATTCGGTAAAGTTGAATGGAAAGTCTCTGCCGTACTCCAGAGGCGCAAAGCTGGCAACACGAGCCTCGCCAGACCAATCCTCGGGCTTGACACCAGTGAAGGCTTCCTGAGAGAGTTGCTTCCAGCGCCAGAGCTCGCCGTCCATCTCGAAGAAGTCGCCATGCGTGATGCCCAGCGTGAAGGCTGGTTCTTCAACAGCTCGTCGCTTGCTTTGGCCACTGATGACGTTGTAACCACCAAAGGAACCGTCTTGGTAGACGTTGACGCATCCCGTGTTGGCAGTCGATATGGCTTGCGATGGGTCGCAGTCTACATCGTCTGGATAAAAGACAACAAGAGATGCGGAATCGTCTTCATCCTCGCGTTCGATGGTGACAGAGCTGGTGAGTGAGCCCAAGTATGTGGGGTCGTAGCAGGTGTCATCCTGGATGGCTTGTCGGGTTTCAAGCCTCTCGCCATTGCAGTCGAAGCCGGCATAGAATGTCAGGCGATACGCACTGCTTAGCGGTAATATGGCCGCGAGGAGCGTTGCTGCGTGAACCATGGTGAATAGGTTGCGAAGTACTTTTTGAACCGAGGCGGCGACTTTGACGCGAGAGTGAATGCGCTGAAGAATAATGAGCTGTTTGCCGGAGACGTACTCGTCTTTTATGTCTCCCGTCTCTTGCCTGCTTGCGATGTACCCCCCTCGACACTACACCAGCTAACATACATCCGCTTGGTACACACATGTATTCGGAAACACTGTGTTGGTTTAGGCCTCCAATTACCACCCCCTGGAAGCGCACGCAGGACTTCGGAATGACATTCAGTGGGTCAGTGGATAATTAGAGAAAAGAGGTGGTCTGGCAACGGGGTACTCGTGCGGTCGACTTCCAAAACGTACTCAGCATCTCCAGTTCAACAGCTCTTAGGTGTAAAAGCTCAGGATTACAGCTCGTTGATCGCTTCAGCTCGTTGCTCCTGAACGCGATGTACCCGAAAGAGCCCTCGTTCAGGCCCACGAACGTTGCTGTAGCGTCCTGGTGTCGTAGTCAAACATGACCGGAAGTCTGTAAGCGTTGGACAGGAACTGACGTGCTCGAGAAGGGCCACTGATTGACTAGGCGGTCCATCACACGCCTAGAAAAAGTTGGTTCTGTGCGAGCAGCATTAGGCGATTGCAGAGTTTTGCGTACCAAGAGGACACTAAGTACCCCGAGTACATTATTGATGGAGATGCGTTCATCGCTGCCGACAAATTGCAAGAAGCGCGATCGTCAAGGGTGGTTTTCTCTGTCCACCACGGTATATTACAGAGAAACGTCAGATTCGAAAGCAAAAGTAGCCCGTTCCTCGGAATTGGCGTCCAGATGGTCTCTCGCCCTTGTTGGCTGGGTCACTTTACGATGGGTGCTTCGCGCACGAGACTAGAGTAACGTGATGGTTCCGTGGCCGAACATCAAACACTCTCCAATTCCCTCATGGACGCTCAGACTTCGACCGAGAGTAGCCCCGCATCGATCTATCGGTAGCCACAGGTACGCTCCGTTCCTTCGCTTGCTTGACATGGCGGCCTTATCCTTTGATGGTCGCCTAACGGACCGACCAATCGAATCCATCTTGGCATGTGGGTATCCAACAATTGCGTCCTGTTGGAATGCGGATTGCAATCGTTGTAATGGGAAAGCACTTGGACCTGCAGATCAATTCCAGATCTGGGAGGCCTCGACGGATATGACGGCTCCTCGCAAAATCTACCCAGTTAAGGTCAAGGTACAGCGAACGTCATAGGAGTAGAGTTTGTGCTGGAGCGCGGATCTCCGACTGGTGTTGTAATATGCGGGTGAGGTGGATGCGGTACCGTAGATGTGGTGCGGCGTGCCTGTGGGAAGCCCTCGCACACGCAATTCCTTCCACGCTTCCTTACCTCTCTACAAAGCAGCCGTGGCGATCGCAAACAAAGCGTCCGAACCGCTCAATACCAGCCAGCAACTCACATATCCTTTGGCCATCCACTCACGTCCCCTATGGTCTACCAGCGCCGTTCAAACGAGAGTGAACATGTCTGCCGACAAGGACCACCACCCTCATCCATCTTCTCTGAGCGACAAGGCAAACATGGGCAACACGATGCAACCCACGACGAAAGACGAAGAGAACCAGGTGCACCGCGACGTTGTAGCGACAGGACTGCGAAGCGAGAGATCGACGTGGTGGCTCCAATTCCTTGCTTCGGCTGCCCTGACCGCGCTCATTATGTTCTCATACGACAAGTTTGTAGGCCTTCCTCGCCGCGCTTGCCCACCTTGCGAAGCCCAAGGTTGCTGAAGATATCTGGCTGAGGCCTTTGAGCACCACGAGGAAGGCGGGAGTCGGACGTGGCTGGTTGTCGCTATGCGATGTGGACGGCAGGGGCGCGTGTACACAACCTGTTGTTAGCTACATATCAAAAGCAGCGCGTCGCGCATGCTTGACTATGCCGTCTCGTCGTGCTATCGCATGTGCGCATCAAGGACCGGATCGTGAGCGTGATGGTCGTGAACGTGGTAGTCGTGATTGAATTGGCCTGGCGGCAGGCGCTCGGGCTCGGCACGGCAGATGAATCTCCGGGCTGCCCTTTCGCCGCCCGCATCAGCGCCAGTGCCCACGCCCCGAGCCGCACCCCACAACTGCATGCGCCTCGCCCGCAAACCCCATCGGCATCTTCAAGGCATCGTACGCAACAATGGCCGGGCGAGCGCGACATGGAATCACGAGTAGGGGGCTTGTCTGTCTACGCATTGTCGCCGCCCGCCCCCGTCCGGCAGTAACCCGCCCGAGAGCTCGACGTATGCTCGCCCAGCCCAGACCGCATCCTCGACAACCTCGGCGCCGGCGGCATATTCGGCGGATACCTTCCGGAGTCAAATGCGCCATCTGTGGCGTCCCTACGCCCGATGCCGCCGTATGAGAGAGGCATGAACCCTGGATGAGGTGAGCGACGGTCGCAATGCCATTTCCCGGTCAACAGGGCAAGAATGACGACACCAGGGAGTCTGAGGCGGTCGCACTGTGGCACATGAAGGAGAAGGCGTATGCACACGTGGTCAAGCCGACGACGCGATGGATGGTGGATGAAAGCGGGCTTTCTACTGCCTCTATGCCAGCATACAAGTCGATATCCAGTGACGACATCTATTCCGCTATACCCTCGATCGATCGAGCTGCCTCTGCCATGAGCGCGTCACATACACAGGCAAGGATGGTGGCGGAGCCATGGCTATTTGGCATTGCGACATATCTGACGGCGTGAGGTTGACCGCTTCACATCATCGTACCAGCACAATCGTCGTCATGCCTGCCCCCTCGCGGCCCTCGACTCGCCGAATACCACGTTCCATCACTCCGCGATACCATACTCATCACGAAGCGACACCTCGGCGGAGTAGCACCAGGGTGAGTCTCTACACATGGATGGTCGATCGAGCTCGCAGTTTGTAGAGCCGACGTCGCGCAGCCTCATCGAGCGAAGACTGGGCCCGATGGCATTGCGGACGAAGGCATGTGCGCGCATATACGGACTGTCCTGTTCGAGACAGCATTGGGTGGTGAGGGTTTTCTTGTGGACAGTTGACATGTATGCCCAGGGCACCCGAAATCGATTGCGACAACATCCGGCCAGCTCTCATCGAGGAGAACGAGTCTACAATGGCTACCTCAATCCGCCATACGCGTCGTGAGACACGGGTTGCGCGCCGCAGCATGGCTAAACTCTCTGGTCATTGGGCGGCTTCGGCCTCAGCACCGCGCCATGTCGACCAACCTAAACCACCTCGCCGACGCGAGATTGTATCCCGACCCACGTTCCTACGAAGTCGCCTCCAATCGTCCTCGATCGACTTCCAACTACTTTGTGCTTCGCCCCGCGTCTCGCCGCCCTCCAGCGTCACCATGCAACATTGCGAATTGCGAGAGTCATCACGGTGATCGCACCGCACAGCCAGAGTACAGCAAACATCATCTTACAAGGAGTGCACTCGTCGACGCTGCGACTATCGTGTCGTGAGTCGACGTAGTGCGCCGCTGGGAACACTCCGTAATCTGTCACATGTTGGGCTGAAGTGTAGACTGGTGCGCCCATCGCTGGGTCAGTCGCCGGGTCGGAGTAGCTGGGTGGCTGGTCGTCCATCGCAGACTTAATGCTGCGTGAGTCATCGCAGCCAAGGCTTAACGTGTGAATGACACTTACATCGTCGACGTTCTTACGCGCAGGATGCGACAGCCTTTTCACAAGACTTGTAGATTGTGGTGCTTTGGTGTTGTAGGTACGAGTTGTTGGAGGGCAATGAGCTCCGTGAACAGACGTGCAATCATGGGCGGTTGACAGCTAGACGCATCAATTGTTAGGACTACTTACTTGGGTGGCAGTGCACTGTCTGAAACGACCTTGGCTTCGATGCCGCCAACAATCCCGACAACACGGCCCGCATAGCTGTGCCACACATCGCCCCAACCTCGAACGATCTGACATAAGCCATACGTCTTCTCCACCTCCGATGCCTTCGTGTTCCAAAGAAAGTATTACCAGCAACTTTCTGGACATGAGATAAATCAGTTTCAGCACACATCTGCCGCGCCTTTGTTTCGGACGATCCTTCAAGGCACACTCTGCTCTTCTTCGTACGGCGCGCGTCAGGTTGCACCTTCCGTATGCCCGCGAGGAACATGTCCAACAAGGATAATTAGAAACATCGTGATGACATGCGATCTTGAGGTTGTTGTTTAGGTTTCTGTGCCGTGAGTGGAAGCATACGCCCGGTTCGAGATTGGGGCTTTCGTATTCCTAAGACAGACTCACGATACAGCTGTCAACTTCCCAGTCCGACCAGAGCGTCTTGCACCGGCGTCTACACAAGCGGCCTGAGATGAACCTGCGGTATAAGAGTGCGCATCTCATCAGAAGTCTCGAGTATCAACCCCGAGCCCACCTTCATAGTCACGTCCTTGCCGACAATGCTATCGATTCTGTTCCCAGTTTACATCTCATCTGCGAAGATAGCAAGTGCCTATCCTGCCGACGCTATCTCCAATGACCTATCTCCCCACGTCTTCAAGCGCAACCCATGTGATGGAAAGGATGCCGAACCTATCCTGTATCACGATTACAAGAACGACGTCTGCCCACCGCCTATGGGCTTCGAATCGCCAGGCGTGTGTCACATGAAGAAGCAGCAGAACGAAGGGTCCTGGTGGAACCCGTTTCGGGGCTTCCATTGTGGCGGATTTTGCGAGGAGAACGTAGGTATTCAAGACAAGGGCCTAATTACGGCTGACTTGGGATGATAGGTGCGGTTCTTCTACGGTCAGGAGAGTATGTTCCTCTCGAATCCGTATTGCCATGGCCCCATGACGTGCGGCTACACAGATACTACGACCACGGCTTGGGCGTACACGATCAACTTCCCGCTCAGTGGCAAGATAGCTGATTTCAGTGGTGGCGTTACTGGTGGTGTATCGAACACGAAGACTGTAGCCAAAGCTATCAACAAAGCCGTAAAGCTGGAGCAGAACGAGTGTGGGTACTTTACATGGATTCCTATACTCAGAGAGTCTTGGTCAGCATGCTCCGATCCGTCTCTCATTCGTTGCGAGGGTGACAAGCAAGTCTAATACAGACAAGATTTGTGGCTAACATTGTGTAGTGGTACTTATACAGGCGACGGCAGATATCTGGACGTCGCTCCCGGACATCCGGAGGGAACTTATGTTGATGGAACAAGCAAGCCCGATACATGCATCACAGTACCCAACGCTGCCAGAGGTAGTGACAATGATCCTTGGGGTATTACTGTCCTCGTCCGAGTGGACTGCGCGACGCATGCACCGCTCCCATCTGATTGGTATGCACTCTCTCCTCTGCCTGCGTTGGATAATGACTGATTGCGATACAATAAGCGATGCCTTTGCGAAATTACTCGCTACTGCTCTTTCCACGATTTTATGAGATTGTGCTCCTGACTGTACCTGTCTAGTCCAAGATCCAGCCTACAACAAGCCAGGCGTACCGCTTGATCGTGGCGTGTACAACTCCTTCTCAGAGACCTTCGAGAACGATAATGCCGACATGATGTACGGCCAGTCGTCCGAGATCGACTGCTCAGTGACCGATGCCTCCAAGCTAGCGCAACAAGAGGACTGCTACGCAGCCCTTGCGACAGGCATGATGCATCCGGTCGTAGGCCTCCTGCAGGGAGGAAATGGTGGACAGTGGTGGGCGTCGGTAAATTCCACGCTCGACTCAGACAGTTCGCCAGATGCTGACTTAACTGCAGTACGTACACACTTGCGCCTTCAAATCGAGTACGAACAAGACTGGACAGAGGATTGCCTCGTAGGTCTCGCGGAGGTTCTGAAGGCTGCATCAGGCACCCTGAACACGTGCAAGGCCCAGGACAATGGCGGTGTGGGTGGCTCCCGAAAGATCCGCAACGACGGCAAATGTAATGCGACGCTTCGCCTCGCCAATACTGAGGGCAGAGAACCACCGCAGGACATGAGTCTTTTGGTTCCCAAGCATTGATTCGACTTCGGGATGAATACCATCAATCGTACGCATTTGTTGAGCGGATGCGCATATCGGCACGCCCATGGTTGGACGATTGCTGGATTCGCGTAGCTTGGTGGCAAAATTTCAACGCGCGACGTAGGAGTTGATGACTGACGGGGCAATTGATCGGCAAACGCAAAAGCTCACCTCGGTACGCTTGGGCTGCGATTAATCGGCCATGGGTGGTACGGTGTTCTTTAGAAGGTTGCGCGAGTACGACGGATGCCAGTGGGAGCGGTCGTGCAGAGCACACGTCTTCACTCGCCTTGACTGCGCCTCATTTACATAGCCCTAGCAGAGCATGAAACAGCCGCATGATCACATTCTCTCCTCCATGACATGTTTGCAGCTGTCCGAAAGCTGTCTGCTGCACATCAAATGGAATCCTCGGTCAACTCGAGCAGACTGACATTCCCTCTCATCCACGCGTTAATTCGGTTCTCGAATGGCGCATTTTGTCACTGCGACGTCTAGAAATATCGCGCGCGGAAGTTAAGGCGCAGGCTACCAGTGCTTGCTACATTGTGACCTTGTGTGACAGTGATTCGTGCTAACAGCGCACTCTCACAGGGCGCAGGGTACAAGCTGTCAACACTACACCACATGAGTATTTGCTTGAAGATTACACCCGATAGGTCACAAGGTTTGTTGAAATGCTGCTAGTCCCGATTGTACAAGCCCTACAGAAATCTCAAGACCTTTTATACCTTTGCCTGCACTGCACTTTCTAGCGCGGAAGAGAGGTTCTCGTGCGCCCATCACGTAACGCAAATACTATCCACGTCGCTTGACACACTAGAAGACCTTGCCCACCATGCCATTCCTGCGCATCATGGCTTCCTTCGTCTCCAGAGCGTCGTATGAAGTCGCACTGTAGATGTCTGCAGAGAAACCCATGAGATCGTCCAGGCTAATCACCTCGTCAGGGGCCTTCCAGCCCAGCTCCGTCGGCAAGCGCTCGTTCTCTACATGACGATTAGCACGAAGCTGCAGTACACAAGGGTTGGATACGTACCGAAGAAGTATTCCACGAGATCTCGCCTCGCTGTCTTCTCGGTCTTGTTGCCAAAGACGAGCATGTACCCAGCGCCTTCACCCGCGCTGAAGTCCGCGGCCAGCTCTGACAAAGCGAACTTAGGGTTGTACTTCACCGAGTCGATCATACGGGCGAGACGTGCGTTGGCGGCCATTTGGATGTCGATGAGGTCGTCTGTCCAGTAGGAACGGGTTTGGTCGTATATGGTGTGATTGAAGGAGACGGCATCGTCATTAAAGTACTTGTCTGAGCGACTGAATTGTAGCATCATGTCAGTCATGCTCTTCACGAGTTGGGCTTTCCTATCGACCAGCGGACTTTGCAAAGGGCTGCAGAACTTACCTCAGACTTGCGTCATGCTCCAAAATGTTGTGGTTGCCGAGCGTATCGAGACCCCAAGTCGTGGTGTTCGGGCCGGGGTTCGTCGTCAGCGCAAAGTTGTACAGCAACTCTGCGATGTCATCACCGACGTTGATACCCTTTCCGAGGGCGTGTTTAACCTGGGGAAGCGTGAAGTTGCGCCCTTCGCGAGGAAGGAAGCCGTGGTTCGCCAGTGTGTTGAGCATGGGGCAAGGGCCTCGCGCTGGACAATGTTAGCGATTGCTGTAGCGAGCACTTGGGGAAACACATGACGTACACTCTCCGGGACCAGCTGGGTGCCAACTCGTGAGAGAGCCCTGCGCATTGGCGAGGCCGACGCTTGTGACAGCGAGCAAGACGAGAGATGAAATGCGCATCATGATGATCGATGGAAAAGGAAGTGAGAGGGGGATCGAAGGTGAGGTAGTCTTGGGTTGAGAACGTCGTACTGGGTAGGCACAAGATGAACGAATTCGACCAAGGAGCCCTTATATCAGTCTTATACCAACTCGACCACAGTAAGATGAATGAGCTTGCATAGCCCGCACTCGGTCATCTTGGCCTGAACCGAAGCTGCCCTGTTCTAAATGGCATCTCAAACAGCTCTATAGTGCTCATTACGTGGACTTCGCGACCGAACCCTCTTCCGGCTGATGGTGCGAGACGAAAGTACTCAGGCCCCCGATAGATTATCAGCATGGAGGCTCTGTCGGCGCCCGAGAGCCCGAGTGGGAGGACGGTGAAGGTGTTGAATTTCCGAAACTGTGGAGAGCGACCTGCATACATTAGTAATGACTGCGCGCTCACTGGTTGCTCACAGCTAGGTACGTCCATGTTGGTGTCCGCGCAAGAGCCGTTCGGAAACCTCTACGGGCCCTAGCGTCTGCGAGGGTATAGATCGTTATTGTGCTGATGTCACACTCTCTATGTGCACGCTGAGGTGGGCTTGGTTTTGGCGTCACGGGATTTGCACTCATGGGTCAGCTGCCTTCGCTACTATTTGAACATGTTGGAATTACCACTCGAAAACCCAACAGATATCTGGTGGCTTTTGGCTGACCCGCTCCCCGCGTGACAATTTAATCTACAGTACGCGCGCCTGCAGAACAGACACGTCTCGAAGCCTGCGATCTGCAGGCACACAACATGCGGTCCAGGAATGGGCAAAGTCGCGAATTTGACACCGGCTGGGGCGCAGCGAGCATCGCGTAGCGAAGGACGCGAAGGACGCGTGAACTAGCGCTACTCGGCTACTCAGCCTCCCGCCCGTCAGAACCGGAACGCCAAGACCGCCGCATCCGTGCCATTATCCGATATGGATCTGTGGGGAAGTCGGAGATCATCCCGCGACCTTGCGCGTCTTCGCCATTTGCAGCTAGAAAGTCGGATCTGGTTGATCGCAGCGCGATACTGTCTTTCGGAACGTTTGAGTTGAAATCTTCGACATGCTGCATTTTCACGCGGGACAGAGGCGAGATTATCGGCTGCACAGGCGTTACGCAATCACAGCTGCATCACAGCCTCCAGTGCGGTATGGGATTGCGCAAGCACCAAGGTACTTTATTGGGTACGACGCCTCACAACAATCGCTATTCCATGATGCGCGACACCCCGGCAACTGTGGGGACCTCATATGCAGCCCACACACACCATCGCATTGGGCAGTGCACTGCAATCCCTAGCGCGGAAGACGAGTCGCAGGCGTACAAAGTATGTACAGCCCAGATTCCCGTCAGACAGTGAGTACCAAAAAGCGTGCTGTTCGTACTCGCACGGGCCCACCGGGTAATGGGCTGTCAGCTCTCACCGGTCCCAGAACTAGTACTTTCTTCCTGGTTCACGGCACATTTGTCACCAGGTATGTCCAAGACATGTGCCGAGATATGACACATGACGCATTGGTTACACAGCAAAGGTGATTGGGTGTCTTCACTGGCTCGTCGGCAAAGCTCTGGACGCATAACGGCTCTGACTGTGACTGGTAGTCAGCGAGCAGTGCAGACACGGGTGGTGCGGCTATCATGTGGCCAAAACCATTACTTCCTATCGTGTATCTTCTGGTGACGCTTGAGATCGTTCAGCCTCGTAAAAGCCTTGCCGCATTCCGGGCACTCGTGCGGCCTTTCCCCTCGATGGCTGAGCTCATGGTTCTTGCGATGAAAGTTGCGCGAAAACGTCTTCCCGCACATTGTACAGGCATGGGTCGATGCCTCAGGCTTTGCTGTAGCAGTAATGAACCTCTCGGCCAAGTCAGTCATCTCGAGATGGAACGCTCGTGTGTGTCTCTCCAAATCCTTCGCGTTGGAGAATCCTTCAACTCCGAGGCAGTCTGGAACTTCGCACTGGAACGGCCTTGTGTGGATGTTGACGTGTCGGTTGCGTGCCTTCTCATCCTTGAAACCCTCAGAGAAGTACCTGCATGTAATTCGCGTGCATTTGAACCGCCTTTCCACGACGAAAAATTTGTCATACGCGTCTTTCTCGTGTGCAGTTGGGCCAGGCTTGGCCTTGGGAAATACCTCAAGAGCCTTGCGATTCCGGTCCAAGGCTTTCGAGAGGTCTTCGATGCTGATCTTGTGTTGTGCATCGAAGCCCTTCTGTTGGAAAGTGTAAATGTGACTAGTAAGCTCCACTAGATGATCGTAAAGGTCGATATGCTCAAAAGTCCTGCATTTGGTCTTGCAGTCGTCCACCAGGTTATCTGACCAGTTCACGTCGCCGTAACGCGTCATGAAGTCGTCCATGGCCTTGAAGATGCGATGCAATTGTCCAGACACGTCATTTGCCTCGTTTAGAAATCGCTCGCCTTGACCTACCCAGGCGTTGACATGGTGGAACCATTTCGCGATGGCATAATCTTGGAAAGCAATCGATCCGTCCAATACATATCGTCGGCGTTGCGCTTGATCATCCGGTTCGTCGACGTCGAAACAGGGAAAGGTGAGGTATTGTAGACATAACGTCGCCAACTCGCATTCGATGGATGGTTCGTGAATATCGTTCGTGACACTAGTGATGTACCTATTTCAGTCAGGCTGGGAAGCTCTCAAACGCATGCGAAAGCACATACGTCTTGGCCGTGCTATGAACGAGAGAGACCCGATCGCCAGTAACGACGACTAGTGAGCCGCATGTAACATAGATATGATCGCGCAGGTGCTGATATTCGTAGTCGATAATTTGACGATCCACATCGATCGAGAGCGCAACCTGTATCTCCTTCCAAGTAAGTCGGCGCTTGGCACACACCAACCTGTGCGAGCAAGACACGGTTAGAATATGATGCGCAGGCTGTAGGAACAGAAGACAACACACCATCCAAGCAACTTCTTGGTTTTCGGCCATCCCCTGCCAGATGTTGTTTTTGCACGTGTGACTATCCGCTTATATCTACCAACGCGGTTAACGAAAGCTCGACGTACGAGTGTGTGCACACGTGTCCGAAGGATTATTCCGGATCTCTTCTGGTGCGTACGTACGCTTCTTTGAGTCCTGGAGGAAAGTTGTCCGTCTTGATAGCTTCCAAAAGCTCCGCTAGCGTTGTACATTGGTGAAGGTCGAGTAAAACCAATTTGGCGTAGAGAAACATGCCTGCTTTGAGTTCAGATACCGGATGAATCTAGGGTGCATGACAACAAACTTACCTCTTGCGTTGGCCACGGTAAGGTGGCGGAGATAATCTTTCATGTCATCCGTGAAGGGTGGAAACTTTGCCCCGATCTGGTCCACCCACAACCTCGTGTAGGCCTTGATGTCGCCTTCGTTGTCCGATTCCGAGATTTGCAGTATCTTTGGCGTCATTTTGGTGATCGCGGAGCTATGAAGCCCTCTTCGTATGTCTGCGTGGTCTTGACTCGCGATCAGAAGTCGGATGCTACCTGGATCGGCCGTTTCACCTTGGCCTACCACGTCGGTCAATATGTCTATCACTTGGCTTCTTTCCGTCCTTTCACACTCATCCAAACCGTCAACGACGATGTAAAGTTTGGGAATGGTGAAGCAAAAGTCTTCGAAGAGCTTCTTCGCTTGATTAAGAGATCTGAGAGATGGCTCTCCGCTCGAACTACGCCTTGTGTAGCAGGGAGGTAGCAACTGGGGGTATTGATCTAAGAGTTGATCTAAGAGACCCTTTAATATACCGACGGCGGTGCTACTCGCCGGATCTTCATCGTGGCAGTAGAAGAAGCAGGTGATAAAATCAGGCCTGGTCTTACACTCTTCGACGATGGCCGATGCCAGTATGGTCTTGCCTGTTGCCCATCAGCGTCAAACTATTAGTACAGTCGGAACACAGACCGGCTCCTGGTATCCCATACATCCAGACGACTGGGCTGTTTGGAATATCCGAGTGTATCCAATGCTTGATTGTCTCGTGCTGTGTTATCCACCTGGCAGTGGTCGTGCACTCTGTTCGTATTTTGCAGAAGCTCTCATGGTCGAGCTGAGGTTGCTCTCCAACGGCGAGCCATTCTTTGACGATCATTAGCTTCTTGATTTCCTGTTGCTTGACATCTTCTTCCAGCTTCGCCCGGAACTCGGCGACGTCCTCCTGGTAGAGTTGGTATTGCGCAAGATTAGCACGGCACTCTACTATGTCTTTGTGCCGACGAAGGCTACCCAAGATCCCATCGAACTTTGTGTTGAAGTTTTTCCACCTGATCCCGAGGACTAAATTAGTATTACTCCAACGTATGGTTTCGCATGCAGGGCCTGCTTACATTGATTTGAATAATCGAATCCATACTGTGTTGATGTTAGCTGTGACATGCGCGGATATTCACAATGTTCGCCTACATCTGCCTGAAAAGAATTTGCGCGCTTGTTGGTGAAACTCCAAGATGTCTAAATACATCATTTGCAAAGCTTCAACCATGTGGGGTGACTTGTGAAACAGGGATTCGTATTCTACCAGTAACGGCAGCTGTTCGCCAATCCGCTCGTAAGCATCCAGAACCTGTTCGAAAGAGTCTGCGAACGTGCTAGCAGTCTTCTTCTATCAGCCAAAGTATTGATACGAACAGTCGGTCCACTCACTAATAATATGAACTTCATTGGACCCCAGACGAAGGCAACCGCGTCTGAAACGTTGAGAAAGATTTCTATGACTTGGCCGAATTGATGCATTGCCTCAAGGCATGACTTGATACGAGCGAGATTCATCGCTTCCTTTCGACGTTCTTGCTCATCTTGAACCTGCAACAGTGCTTTGCAAAGCTGTTCATATGTCGTCGTGCTGAATTCTGTAAGTTCAGTGCCGGTGAGTTTATTGCGAAACTCTGTGATAGCACGTGTCAGGGCGGTTCCGGTCGCACGCGGTGGTGGAGTGTTGCCCCCAACCAAGGTCGGTTGCTGGGACAGAGCGCCAGGCGTGCCCGTCGAGGTACGACTAGCCGGTTGCGAAGGTATCGGGCCCGCCATCGAAACGAGTCATTAAACGGCCTGTGCCGATCTGGATTTGCCAATCGAAGTTGCTAGTACCATTGCACGATGCCAGGCGGCACTTATAACAATTTGAAGTCGCGTGCGGAGCCTGTAGCTGGCCATATCGCTGTGAGGGGGGCGGAGCAAGGCTGAAATTGTGCGTGTGGCTTATCGGCATGCAGGACGCAGCAGGAGGCTGCAACGTAGCCTCCCGGGTGCGACGAGCTGAAAAGATCGAGAATCCGCAGCCTGATATGCAGCGTCTCTTTCACGCATGCCTGGGTTTCGAGTCGCGAATCTCGAGGAGACATTGGTATTCGCTTGAAGTTGTCATCTTCGCCATTCTACGGTCCATTCCTTTAGGTAGCACCTTTGCCAAGCCGCTAAGACGCAACGCGCTTGCGTCACGCGTCATGGCGCTCAAGCATCTACTCAACTACGACAATGTCGATGACTTTCAACATGGGAGCCACAGTCCGCACTCAGACTGGTACCAACACGGCTCTTCAGAACAGTACGCGATGGACGGGTCGTGATCAAGCGGTGGGCTGACAATCCTAGGTCTACAGCGGCTCTGCCAACACAGTCCTGGGAGCAATACATAACCGAACTTCTCGGCTCGCAAACCGCACCATGTGACCCACCACTAGATGGAGATGGGGTCGACATATACAGCTCGTTCCAAGACACGAGTGCTGATATTGAGCAATGGGCGATGGGACAAACGCCGCATCGTTCTACGGAGGATGGAACTCCAGCAGAAGAAGTCCACGTTTGCTACGGTATGGTAAGTCGTCAAAAGACCTCTCTGGTGAATCTCATTGATGAAAATCAATCTCGTCTCGTGTGCCTGCTTTGTCGAACATGAACCTGACGCGCGTCCAGATTTCTAGGGCTGCTATCCGCCTTCGAGGCGATATGGTGGAGCTTCATCGCAGGCTCAACTGCATTGCATCATCTCCAATTCCAGGCCATGCGCGAATGGTTATCATCAAGCCCGAAGCCCGATTCCTGGTAGCTTTCCCGGACGGCGCAGTCGTAGGAGACGCGAATGCCCAATTAGATGGAGCATTGACGAGCATCGCAGAACAAGGCTATGAGGTTGATCTGGAGGTCTTTGCCCCGATTCGTGTCATACAAGAGACTATAGGTCGTGCTACCAAAGAGAAAGAGGCTGTAGTACGGGTACAGGTGAATGTGTACGGCCCACCGATAGCTGCTTGCGACATTGGTAGGGAGCTCTCGCAGCAGAAGATATATCTGCAACGCCCTGTTTACGTCCGAGATGGTTACCAATACGAAAACCCGCACATTCTCACTCTCCCTGGATTCCAGGGCTCGATGCCTGAGATACCACCATCTATTACCGAGGAATCTTGCCCCAACAAGATTGGTCTGCAGACTTTGAAAAGCACTCTCCAGGATGTGTATTCCTCCCTCACGCGAGACCGCAATCTGCGTGGGTTAGAGGGTGATGAACGCCTCAATACCTCTCTTTTGCCGTACGTCGCTATCCAATTGTCTCCCAAACCTGCTGTCGATTCCGAATATAGACGCTCCGCAATCGCCCGCTAATAAGCCCAGGCACCAGAAGACAGCACTTTCATTCATGATGCAGCGCGAAAACGGGCCTATACCAGAGGAATACACGCTCTGGAGGTCGAGCGAAGAAGATGGAGTCCAATGGTGTGTACCCGGAAAACGGTCTTGCATGATACCGCTGAACCCAGTGATAGCTATCGTCATGTCCTGACAAGAGGACGCTGTGAGTTCAATCTCTGGCGTTCTGATGTTGAAGCATACTGATAATACAAAAGCAATGGTTGAGCCGAACGAGACTGGTGGTGGTATCCTCGCAGACGAGATGGGAATGGGAAAGACTCTCTCGATATTAGCCCTTATACTACGGACGCTAAACACTGCGCACGATTGGGCTATCCGCATCGATGATCTGAACGATGCGACTTTGGAAATACCAAAGAAGAGACGCCGCTCTGGAGCGACCCTGATCGTTGCGTCATCAGACCGTGAGTATAACGTCCTTGCGATACACGCTAGTGCTTTTGGACTGACGGCGCAGTCATGATCAATGAATGGTTTCAGGAACTAGATAAGTAAGTCACATAGGTCGTTGCATACTCTCCAGCTGCTCACCTTGAAAGGCATTTTGACGAGCCTACTCGTAAAGCCTTGAAAGCGATCAAGTACCATGGCCCTCATCGACACGTTTCCCTGGAGAGGCTCATGGAGGCAGACCTTGTCATCACTACCTATCATACGCTCGCGTCAGATTTTGCCCGGACCAAGCATGAGTTGAGGCATATTGAATGGTATCGTCTTGTCATTGATGAAGGTGAGTAAATTATCGAACGTCAGCCGCTCACCATTGACGACTATCACGTAGCCCACATTATACGACGGCAATCCACCATCTTGTACCGGACTGTAGCTGACATCGCGGCCCGATCGAGATGGTGTCTGACTGGCACGCCTATACAAAATCGCCTGGAGGACATCGGCTCTTTGTTCGCCTTCTTGAGAGTCAATCCGTTTCACAGCTTGTCGAACTTTCGAAAGACTATTGCTATACCTTTTGATGAGGGCGGTAAGAGACGTACTATTGCGATTGAGCGCTTCACTCGTCTTCTGGACTCCATGTGCTTACGCAGAACCAAAGATGTCCTGCAATTGCCGGCTGAGCAGCATCGAGTGAGAGAGGTACCGTTCTCATCAGAAGAGCGATTGCAATACGAGCAGACCAAAGAGATCATGTTCCGAGCTGTTCGCAACCAGAATGGCACTTTCGATCAAAAGAGTACGCTGGGCATGTTCCAGGTACAACTTCAACTGCGAATTCTCTGCAACCATGGTACTTGGCAGCAACCCTTCTCCTGGAATCGCCGCAAACTGCATTTACTGGATGAGAGGGAGGCCATGGAGATCTCCCTGGGGCGAGACGGCGAGATCACGTGCTCAGTATGCCGGCAACCCATGCCCGCCTTTAATAGCGGCTCCATGTTCCATCGCTATACCGAGAACTGCCGACATGTGTTGTGCTCTCAATGCTTAATCCAGAGCACGCCTAGTGGTCACGACGAGATACCCAGCAAATGCCCGCTATGCCAGCCCCTGTGGAATGTGTCCACCGAAGCACCTCGTTTCATGGACGCATCACAAGAAGATACTTACTTTCGAGCAAACGGACGGTCTTCGAAGATGGAAGTCTTGATGAACGACGTCTCCGTCGATATATGGGATACGAAAAGGTATGCACGATGAGTTCTCTCATATGAGTGGCAAGCTTAACAAACTCGCAGCATCATATTCACTTGTTGGACGCGCACCTTGAACTTGCTAGAGAGCTACCTCCGTTACATGTCAAATAACACGTGGACCCATGAGCGCATCGACGGCGAATGCTCAACGACCAAACGCGAACGTATCTTGCATCAATTCACGGAGGACCCCAATCTGCGAGTACTGATCATGACCACCGGCACCGGCGCGGTAGGGTAAGTCGGCCACATACTTATCGTTGACTGCTATCGTTTATGACATATGCTAGGCTCAATCTTGCGACCGCGAACCGCGTTTTCATCGTCGAGCCCCAATGGAATCCCTCAGTCGAGAACCAAGCTGTCGCACGAGCCCTGCGTCTTGGACAAAAGCAAGCAGTATTGGTAACGCGTTACGTTATGGAACAGACGGTAGAGCAGGTAAGCATAGCGAACTACCGAATTGATCGCCTGTCGTTGACTCCAACAGGACATGCGCGCATTGCAGGACACCAAACTGGAAAGAGCCAATCTCATACAAAGTGGCTGAGTGATATGTGCCAGGCGCGTTGCCACGTTCGCTTCCGCGCCTCTTGCATCACCTCGGCACCACCTCCAAGCCCATACCTTGGATGCAGTGGATGTATTGTTGAGAAATTCATCAAATCATTTGGCTACATACTCCGTGGGTGATTCTGCAACGTTCACAGCTGAAAGCGCAACGACGTTCTCCGCGAATGGTTCCTGCAGCCTGCTGTGCAGAAGGGCTAGGCTTTGAAGTGACCCACAATTGACAGAAGCGTGCTTTCTTGCCGCAGATGCGCGCTTTGTATTCTGACCATGTCAACCTTCCACAATGCCTTGTTTACCCCTGTGCGCCTGCAAGCCACTGTGTGTGGCATGATAAACCGGTGAGCAATCTGCTCACATGGGTGTGACGAGTCACAAGAGCTGACATGGTCTTCACCGGTGCGTGCTGCGCCACCGGTCCTTCTTGTGCTCGTCCATGTGGAAGCAATGAACGACCCAGTGGTGGGGAGCAACACCGATCGGGTGCAGGCATCAGCCACTCGTCCACGCTAAAGATTGCAGTGCAGCGGCCTCAGGGGAAGGAATATATTATGTATGTTCGGCGTATCCCTCAAGTCCAAAGAGCGGCTGCGGATGCGCTGCGGACGTCCCTTTCAGGAATGTTGCCAGTTCTGCTTCCGTGTCTGGCCCGCTGCGCAAAGAAATACCCTGCATGTCGTAGCATCGCTATTGGCCTCTTAAGCTGCGCTTTTGCGTACTCCTACGCGCTAGAGATTGCAGTGCAAATTTGGGGGCTGAACTTCGCTCAGGCGCCTTCCCACAATGTGTTCTGCCACACAACTGCTCCGCCGCCGCAGCTGACTAAGCTGCCTCACCCCTCTAACGCCCATCGCTTCAATGCGAACGGGAACAGTGCACCACCTACAATGTTCTACTTGCATGCATGGGTTTTTTTTCGATGCGCAGTCAGAAGCGTCAAACATATCGAGAGACCCTGGTTCACAGCGGCGTTCGCTGTATTCCGCGATTGTGACAGGCTCGCAAGGCTCTTCGCGCAGCCATGGATGGGTATTTTCTCTAGCAATGGGAAGCAGCAGGCGTGCTAATAGCGACGCTAATTTGATAGTAGACATGTTTCTTCACGCTACAGATCGCGATGCTAATCTCAGCGTCGCGGGTACACCGTCATACTATCAGCTCCACATGACTACCACTCTTCCGCGCTAGAGGCTGCAGTGCAAGGCGCAGTCGAATGCGGCGCGCAGCACCCTTCCCCTTGCTGTTCCATGCCGCACATGCGCTCTACCTCCTCTTCCGCGCTAGAAATTGCAGTGCAATGGGCCACGGCTACTACCTATCGGGAAGCTGGTGCTGCCTCTGACATGATTGGTACCTTCGCCCCGGGCCCGTCTGTGTACGCGTCCGCGCTAGAGATTGCAGTGCCTGCGCAAATTCACGCTCAGTCGCCGTGCCACCATACTCTCTGTCGCACACAAAAATGGTGTTCCAGGCTTCGCCCATCATCGACCGCGAGCCGTGCCGCTCCCCGCCTCAGCTGATAACACCCCACATTCGGCCATCCTCAACGCTCCTGTTTACAGAGTAGACTCATCACTACAGTCTACTTGCGCGTGCGCATCAATCCTATCAGCTAGTCAAAAGCGTCGTATACATCAGTAAACTCCAATTTCGAGCTAGATTCGTGGTGTTGTCCCGGTGCGACAGACTCGACAGGCTGTTCGCCTCCTAGCAAATTCGCTCGCATAGGCATCTCGCTGCTCTTCTGCGCTAGGAACTGCAGTGCACTTGTGCGGAAGTGCCATGATCCTGGCTTTCTATCCATAGACGCGCGCCCGCAGTAGAGCTTGTACGAGAATGGAAAAGTACTGCAGTGCCTCCTGCACGAGGAAGGGCTGATGTTGTGCAGGCTGACCTCTGCACTGCATTTTCTAGCTCGGGAGATGGAGTGACAGGCATGCGTATATATCCCTGTCCCTTCTGGAGCGCTAGAGATTGCAGTGCATCTTAGTAACATCGAGGGCCGCACGATGCTGCGCAGAGTTCCTGCCGTCCCTCCAAAATGATTGGTCGCTCCGCCCAACCACACACTCGTCCGCGCTAAAGATTGCAGTGCAAACGCGAGCTGAAGAGCGGGAAGCGGCTTTCCCGCTTCTATTCACTGTTGTACATGGGCTCAACGGTCTCTTCCACGCCAACGATTGCAGTGCAAGACGCAACGCCATGCGGCAGAATCCTTTCCATCTCCTCTGACAGCGTTCTGAGTGGCTACTATGCAAAGTCGTCCCTCCCTGACAGATCTTGGAACCACTGATCTGATTGGTCACCCTGTCCATCCCATCACTCGCGCTAGAAATTGCAGTGCAAAGAGATGCGGTGAGCACTCCACGTTGTAAGCTGTAAGACGCCTGAGAGCCTGATCTTCACGACAAATCATCCGCCTTACCCTACGGGAGTTGAAGAAGAATAGATAATTTCTGCGCATTCCATAACAGACAGCTAAGCACAGATACAATCACATTTTCTAACAAAACGCCAAACTACCGACGAAGCACAATCTATGAACACCTCACAGCACACGCCGCATCTCCAGCAACTGCGAACACACGCCCCTAGTTCCTCTCCACCTGCTTCAGCTGAACCCACAACGGCCCCTTCTCCCAAACGATGAACGCCTTCTGGTTATCCGGCCAGCTGTGGCTCTCGGGCTGCAACACAAGGTCGAAGTTCCACACAAGACGAGCAATAATGACCTTCATCTCATTGTAGGCCAAGTTCTTACCGATGCAGTTGCGTGGGCCAAACGAGAAGGGCTGGAGCGCCGATTTCTTGTCCGCGTTGAACTGCGGGTCGTGGTGGGGATGGTCAGGACCGAGCCAGCGCTCCGGGATGAACGAGTCGGGCTGGACGAAGTTGGCGGGGTTGTGGTTGGTGGCCCACTGGAAGATTGTGACGAGAGTCTAGAAGGATTTGTTAGCCATGGTTCATTTAGTTCGAAACAGCTTGGATTGTTGACCCAGAATGTCTATTAGTGGGTGATGGGCTACGGGCAACGGGCTGTGGAGGGACTTACGCCTTTGGGAATGTATTGGCCGTTTACGTATTCACCGGGAGATACACGTGGAGGCGTTTCGACAGCGGCCGGATAAATTCGCAAAGTCTCCTCAATACATGCGTGCAGGTATTTGAGTTGCGCCGTGGAGAGCATCGTTATATCCTTCTCAGTAGGGAAGGCCGTCCGGACTTCTTGTTGAAGCCTCTCAAAAGCCGCCGGGTTTGTCGACAGGTAGTAGGTGAGGCCCGAAAGTGTAGTAGCTGTCGTCTCGCTGCCAGCCACGAGGAAGCCTTCGGAGTTTCCCAAGATCTCTGCATGGCTCATGCCCTTCTCGTCGTTGTGACGAAGGATGTACGTCATAAAGTCGTTACGGCCGTTGGGTGCTGGACCAAGTGCTAGTCTTCGCTCCACCTTCTCGTCGCTCATCTTCCTGTTATCAATTCGCTTCTGCATGTCCTCCTTGGAGATTAGCAGCTTCACGATCCAAGTCAGGTACGGCATCTTCATTAATGCCTGCATTTGAGAACCAACTCTGATGCCAGTGAAGATCATCGAGACCCACGGATGGTAATCGCTCTGGTCCAGGCAGTGAAACGACTCCCCCAAGGCCAGATCTCCAATGATGTCGAAAGTCGTAAAGTTGTACCATTTGACAACGTCGGTTGGTGTACCTTGCGCGGCGTGTTTCCGTAAATGAGCAAAGAGCTTGTCGACGTACTCCATGATCAGCGCTTCCTGTCCCTTGATTGCAGTATCCGAGAATGCATGTGCCACGACACGGCGTTCACGTCGGTGGTCCTCTCTGTTGGCCGTGAAGAGTGAAACATTTGTCTTGTCTCCAAGCTGATAGAAATCGTTCCATTTCCCGAATTCGGGTCGACCGCCACGACTGTGTCCAAAGACCTCAGGCCATCCAATGGTTCCGCTGATGGATATCGAGTTGGGCCCAGTACGGACCATGTCACCATACTTTTCATGGTACTTCAGGACCTTCTTGGGGAAATAACCCAACAGATGGTTCTCAACGATCAGCGGGATTCCGGAAACTGCAAACTGCTTTGGTCCAGGAATCTTGCGGAGAGGATGGAAGAAGAGCCGATACACTGCAATGCCCAATGTACCAACGACGCTCTGAGAACTTTGTTAGGGGGGAGCTGCATCATCGAAATGAATATACGTACAATTTCGAGTAGGAGGAGCACAGCGGCTGCGGCCTGCTGTAACGACATCTCGATGAAATGATGAAGATGCAAGTAGACGTAGAGTTTATTCGAGAGCTGCTTTGAAGATACAGATCCTGGGCCTCAAATACACGACGTGTGTAAGGCGGATGTGTGTAGGATGATGGCCATACCACTCCGCAGGGAGGCCGACATAATATATGCCCTGCGACGAAACCCACTGGGTAGGTAGACTTCATACCCTGTCTCTTCATCCATGGCTGCTACAGACATGAATGATACCTGCCGACGTTTCGTCTTGACATCTTGGGTGACAGGGTTTGGGTGGACCCCGATGAGTGAACAAGAAAGTGATCCGGTGGTGACGACCAGGCATAACGGTCGGATCTCGAATGTTTCCGGGCGCTAGCCTCGAAGAGTGACATCTGCCAAAATCTCCGATGGGGAACGCTAGGGTCGGATCGCGACTGCTCCGGCTTCCGTCCTCATCCACGCGCCGTTGCGTTGTGAGCGCGTATACACCGTATTGGACGTTTTAGTGCGAGTGTCAAGCTGGGATGTAGCAAGTTCGTTCTGTGTCTAGTGCTTCCAAACGGATGTCGTTGCTAGCCATCCGGTCGCGCCAAGCTTCTGGCTCGGTTGTACCCCACGATCGGCGTAATCTCTTCCAAGGTTGTGCCCAACGCCAAGCCGGTACGTAGGACGAACGTTATCAGCCTCCAAGGAGATGTGTTCTCTACCGCACCAAATACCGTTGCGCGCGAGGTGTTTTCAGCCTCGCAGTCCACCAAGACTCTCGTCGGTCATGTCCTCAACGCACACAGATCCCTTCCGTATTGAGAGAGGAGTGCGAAAGCATCGTTGGTACGCGCAGGGTTATCTCCTCGTTGCTATGTCGCCGCAAAACGGTCGAGAGACTCATGATGTCGTGCACTTACGTCTCGGAAAACACCGTTCACTCTTCCGCGCTGGGCATTGCAACGATGCCTACCTTGGCAGTCGGTGACGGACAAGCAGATCGACGTAGACATACACGTACTCTGACGCGTTAGGAGTTGGAGTGCAGGCTTACTGTGCGCACTCAGGGTTGCCGTGTAGTCGCAGAAGTCATCGGATGAGATCGGTCAGACTCAGCCTGCCCAGGTGGTCCTGTTTGCCTGCTCACGTGACGTACACGTGCTCTTCGACGCTAGGAAATGCAGTGCACTCCCACCGACTCCCACCGACTCCCACCGCTTCCCCCCACTTTTATGCGCTTCGCCCTGAGCATTGCAGCGCAGCATCTGAACGAGTACCCAATGGCTGCCGAACGAGTACCATCCATCACACACACTCCGTCCTTGGACTCAGATGCCCCTTACTACGCCAAACGTCAAATCAGTCCACATCTGGGCAATTGCACGGGAGGCCGCTCTTTCGCATACACCAACGCTTTGGCTGAGGATTGCAGTGCACTCCAGTCAAACCACGATGATGGTGATGCACATCTTGTTGACGTGGGAAGGTGTGGGTTCCTTCTACAAGATGGGTATTCGTTTACGCTAGAGATTGCAGTGCAAGAGCCAACGCCAACGTTGTCTGTAATTCCAGCATGCTGGAATATACCGTAGTTCTGGACTAATCACAGCCTTATCGTAACCAACTGCCCTTTTCTTCAACCCTGGTTGTCGTGTCTGCAGAGACTCGATACGTTGAACAGCCGATTCGACATCGTCATTTCGTATATGGTCTCGTCCATACTAAGAATTGCAGTGCAACGCCCAACCTTGAAGTGATTCCTGACCGGTTTGAGGGCCCTTGCGAAGGACTTCCACTTGCGGAACTGACCAGAAGTGAGGCTTCGTGGTTTTGCACTGCAATCTCTAGCGCGGACGAGTTCAACTCGCGGAGCTGACATTGGTAGGGATACGCGTCTTACGTACCGAGACCACGGTGGCTGAGCGTCCCGCCGCAGGAAGTTCATCGGTGATGCGACCTAGCAGCCAATCAAGCGCATCTCTTCTGTCTACATACACTCGTCCGCGCTAGAGATTGCATGCAGTGCAGAATGTCTGCCTGTTCTTGGCTCAGGCAAGTAACCTTTGTTCCTAGCCCAACGTCGACCGATACAATTAGATGTGCTCGTTCGTACTAGATGTTGCATCATGTCTGCCTTTGATGCCTCATGGCGCTCAGCTACCTCATATATCGTTCTTGTCTAAGCTATAAATGCAGTGCGAGTATAAAAGTGCGATTCAGGATTAATGTTTTACAGCCCGTGGCTGTGGCGAGGCAAGTTGGTCGTTACACCTGCGCATTGCCTCTCATCAAGTGCTCCTTCGCGCTAAAAATTGCAGTGCACCCACCCCCACCAGGGCCGGTGAGCGTCCACCTGGGCAGCTATGACAGGTGGATCACTCCCCTACACATGCACTCCTGTGCGCTACAAATTGCAGTGCACACCAGGATAATTCACGCTCCAAATTGAGCTGCGGCATTAGCGCAGCCGCGTTCGAAACTTCCGAAGCAAAGCTATTGGAGCTGCATGCACTCAAACTGCGAGGTATAGCTATCGTGACGGTTCGCAACACCCGCGCTGGAGATCGCGTTGACTACACTTCCACGGGAAGTTCACCAACGATACAACCCCGCAACTCTCAAGGCGCAACCCTCTCGTTGCGCGTTTGCGACATACCGGAGTAGAAATGGTCCTGGTCTACTAGATCTGAACGATTCATCGTAGAGGGTGAGTTGGACGTACTCTCCATCGTCAACATCGCAATGCAGGTCATGGCGTTCGACGTTTGGGTGCCAGGTACAGCATGCTACGACATCTTCCACGCCTGGGATTGCAGTGCAAGCCCACTTACAGTCGACCACACGTGCGTCGCTGCATGCCAGGAGGATGTGCTTTATACAGACTGGCTCTGAGTAAGCGACTAGCTATCGACTCCCTTCACATAGGCTCGTTCACGCTAGAAATTGCAGTGCAATTCGTGCTCAATTGGGCGCCGCGGCCTCTTGCCCAGACATGTCCCAAATAGTTGATTGGCTACCGTCATGGTTTCAAGGTTCGTGTAAGGGCTCGTCCGCACTAAAGATTGCAGTGCACACCAATTGTCATCTGTTTTCGCAACATACTCGCAGGATTGGCGGAAAGTTCAAAGCACGTCAGCCCCGCGACTTAGCGACTCGTGAAGTGCGACCCTCGTTCGATGTACAGGCAGAAATTGCAATACAACGGGCCCAAAATTGCCGGTCCGAGTCAGTTGATCACAAGAGACGTGACTTCGACGGTCTCGTCTATGCCAAAAGTTGTAAGGCAGGTTGCGGCTTCCGATACCTGAACGGCAAGCACAGCATGCTACCATGTCTTTCACGCTAGAGGTTGCAGTGCAATCTGCGTGCATATACATCTGGCTTTAAACGGTCGATTAACCATTATCTCGCTTGCACCATAGACTCGTTTGCGCTAGAGATTGCAGTGCAGTCGCTGTCAGCCGGCAAGCCATCAAGGGATCTCCCTTAGAGAAACATCTACTTGAGCCGCATGATCTCAAATTGCGGATTTAGAAGTCCTTGAATATTCACGACATCCGCGCTAAGGATTGCAGTATCTCAACCTTGGAGTTCCCGCGAGACGTCCTCGAGGTCACCGGTCATGCAGCCTAACAACTCATTCAGCAAAACCCTCTCTTTGTGCGCACGCGGAATCCTGGAGTATAAAAGGCCCTAGTTAATGTATCTGGATGGCTCATCGCATAGTGGTTACTTCAACGTCAAAGTTGCAGTACGGGTTGCGGCCTTTGATGCCTGGGCGACAACGCAGCTGTCATGCTACCGCCTCTTCCACGCTAGAGATTGCAGTGCACTTCCGAATCCAGCTGGAGCAGGACAAAGCTGTCACCCCCACAAGAATGTTGGAACAAGCCTGACCCTGAACAACCGATTGGCCATCTACTTGCTTCGAAGACAGGCCCGTATGCGCTAAAGATTGCAGTGTAGCGAAGACCACAAACGCGCAACTACAAAGCTGTCGCCCACCTCAGCCGTGCGCACTTCGATCCCCGGAAGCTGTCTCCAGATCGTAAGAGGTCTTTCCGTCGCAACCCATCATGACGCAATGCGGAACAACACTTGCAGGATCGCGTAAAGACTAAAAGCAGTTTATTGAAACGAACCTTCGTTCCAATAGTGCACTATGTGAGGCGCGTCAATAGAAAGTGATGGGAAGTCGCGTCGGACCAACGCGCACCACAGCAATCACGCTATGACGTATGCCAACCGAAGCGAGCATCCTCAACATCTTTCTCCTTGAACTACACGCCAACGTTTCGCATCATATTTGCTGCTTGTACAGCAAAATTTCAATCATTAAAACGCATTTGACTGATCGCACCGCACAACCATGACACCCACAAAAAAGCGCCTCGAAAAAGAATACCAAAGCCTCCGCAAAACCCCCGCAACCGGCTACCACGTCTCCCTAAAACACGGCGACATCTTCGAATGGACAGGCACCCTGCACGGCCTCGACGCCTCCCCCTATGAAGGCGGCACCTTCGCCTTCCACATCCAATTCACAGACGAATACCCCGAGGCACCGCCCAAAGTCAACTTCACGACTAAGATCTACCATCCCAATGTTGATGGCAGAACGGGGGTTGTGAGTTGGAAGATGTTGGGCGTGGATTGGCATCATAATAATACGATGGAGAAGGTATTGATAGGCTTGAGGACGTTGCTTGATCATCCCGAGTTGGAGAGTGCGGTCGAGGTGGGGATTGCGAATGAGTTTGCGAATGAGAGGGGGGTGTTTGAGAAACATGCGAAAGACTGGACGCAGAGGTGTGCTAAGGAGGGTTCTGTGTCGACTGGTTTCACGTAAAGAAAGAGAGGGCGACTTGTCGTATGGAAGACGGCGAGACGCTGGAGCTTATTCAGATGCGCCTTTCTCGCGGAGAAGCGCATCTTCATGCTGTTATCCTTGTCGGCCGTGAGATATCCGCAATTACTCCGCAAGATATCCTTCTCGGTACTCATGCTGGTAGTGTGTTATCGCTCTCATAGTATTATAATAGCTACAGGCATTATCAAAGGCTTATACGAGGACCGATCAAGGACCGCCCCTGGAGGTCGCCTGATTGAGGTCTCAAACTCGGCATGGTTTCGCTCGGCTTCCACTCAACCTTTACTGCCTTATTGTCACACTACAAAGTTAATAGCTTTGACTCGGACATATTTCCCATTGTCACAATGGTGGAGCGGAACGCGGCGCTGACTACCACTGAGTAGCGGCAACATAGTGACTGAAGAATGCATACACCTGTACTCATTCCACAGCATCACAGTACCACCGTTCATAAGGCGAGGAAACCTAGTTCCAGTAATCACCCCACTAATTCACTCCTTCTCTTCACCTCGAAAGAAAAACAAGTACAAGAGTTTGCCTCCAGCCTCAAATTTACAAAACCTCCAAATCCCATCGAATCTGCTCAACATGGACCAAACCCGCGCAGAGACAATCACCGATTTCTTCCAAACGCTCATGGACATCAACGTCAAGATCCCCAAGCTAGCTCGTGGCATGGAAGTAAAGCTACTAGCTGCATGTATGGATGCAGGTGTGGCTCCCTTCTGGGATGACTTCACTGAACTTTCTTGGCCGCAGCTGCTTACTCTGGCTAGGAAGATGGAGCATGAGGCGGCGGATATGGTTAACGCTAAAATGCAGGGCAATAATTGGGATAATGAGGATATGAGGGAGCAGAAAATGGAGTATCTTAAGGCTGTGGCAAAAGTTGGGCCTAATGCGACACCGAAGGGATTGGAGAACTTTGCGGGAAGGGCGAAGATGATGTTGGAGCAGGGTAAGATGGAGATGGAGATTGAAAAGGGTATGTCGGGATTGAAGGTGTGAGGTGACGGGATGGTCATGATATATACGAAGGAACGAATGATAGAAGCAAACAAAAGCTTTATCGACACCTGGTAGTGATGAATCGCGAGCACTAGTAGTCCGAATGTTTGTTCCTGCCAAATGTCAATCCAATGCGATGTGAGGTTGAACAGTGGTGACTTACGGACTAATCTGAATGCGATGGAGGTAGCATCGTTATCCACGACCCAAGCCACTTTGGTCTTGAATCATCAATCTCACTCGCTGTTTGAACATCTGAACACATTTTCCGCACCACTTACACAGCGATAGTCGTAAGCTGCTCCGCCTCCAAGTACAATATTGAGCCAGAGCATTGCTTTCTTTCAGTCCAGAGTTATAACATATCCCAGTTACACAACACAAGATCGACGGGTTTTGCATCGTAATCACGTCGTCACCGAAAATCCCCTCAAGGTGTCAACTGACGATACTCCTCGACCGTCTCACTGAAGCAGTGAGTAGTCTGTATCCACTGTAGAAAGTGGTTGCCAGCTTGAACATATCGAGTCTCTTGCTCCTGATACGTCAAAGGCGTGCCGATGTACTTTTGTTCAAGGTCGCTCGACATGCGAGCTTCCAATCTGGACACGAGATCGGCCACCTCGGCTGGCTGAAGAAGGAGTTGATCAAGATTGTGTGTGGCGCTCACGCTAGAGTTCATGGCGTTGATGGAATACGTAAGGGCGGAGATGAATGCGTCCTTGATGTCTTGGACTGGTGGAGGAGGGTGAGAGTGATACTCTGCATCAGCAGTATGAGCAGCGCCGCTGTCGCCACGCAACCCAAACGCATCGACGACACGTCCCTTCGCCGACGAGATGAAGTTCCTCAGACGCCGATGGTAGCCTTTCACTTTGTTCACAAACGAGTTCAGTCTGCCGCAATCCCGGAGTTCAGACTCAGACTGGCTATCGTACGCTCTTTCGATTGCCGCGTCATCTCGCTCGAAGATTGAGTGCTGCATCGCGGAGTCGATACGGTGAAGGACTGCGAGTTCGTCTTGATGAACCATGTCCATCATCTCTGAGGGTTGTAAGCGTTCTTTCTGCGCTGGCCTTGCTTTGTCGTTCATGCGCTTCGCCTTGCGTAGCATACGACAGAGAAAGTGTCGGCGCTTGTCGACCGATAAGCCTTGAAGCGAAGGTGGGGCTTTCAGAGGGTTGAGGGCGTCGAATTCTTCTTGGTTGAGCGTTGGATCGGCCCAGCTATTGTGAGCGGATACGTCGGCCATCTCGACGTCTCTGGAGTACAAGACCTCTTTCACTCTTGCTAGGAAGTTGCTTGCGTTGCTCAGAGCGATGAGCTCCGTTTGTACCCCGTCTTTGTATTTCTCATCAAGCCACGTGTCTGACGGCGGATTAGAACGAGATGACACTTCCGTGTCTATGTCGTGGAGAACCTTGGCATCCAGACCGTGCGTCAGCTCGTAAAGCCCGTCCTGATCGAGCAGCATGCCCTGGAAGGGGCTTAATTCGCAGTGCATTCTTTCCACTTCGTCATGGAAGAACTCCAGCCCTTTTAGGCGAAGCTCGTAAGAGATTCCGTCGAGGTAACCGTGATCCCCTTGCCTTGGCGCTAACTTCGTGTGTGCAGGTGAAGTCGACTCCGGAGATGCATTACCAGGCTGGAATGTGAATACAGCGCCAAGAAAAGGCGAGGTTCCGGATCCTGGAGCGGAATTGGTGTGTACGTCCGGAGCACCATCGAAGTCATAGTCCATGTCGTCCGACTCAGCTGCAGTGGTTGCATTGCCCTCATGGCTACCACTCCAGTTGAAGCCAGTTTTCATCGGAAGTGTGGTGGTCTGCATGTGGCCAGCGGCTGAGCCCGGAATCACATTCCGCTTGGCAGCGAGGATGGCTGCAGGCACAGGCACACCCGAGCAATCACTGACCTTGGAGACAAAACGGCTGATCAGAGCGAAGAAAGCCTGCTTGTCTGATATATGTTCAAGCTCGAACTTGATAGCAGCGATCGATTCCTTGTACCGATCGTCAGTGATGGCGATGTCCGTGGCGGTGATGTGGTACTCAATGGCTTTGCTCAGTATGCCCTCAAGCGAATCCAAAGCCTCCTTGTCGTTGTGGAAAATCCTCTCCCTGCGGAAGATGCTGTTCAGGTATGAACCGATGTCTCTGACGCCCAGCTTGCGGACTCGCTTGGGAAGAGTAGAGCCGACGGCGTATATGAAAGTGGTGCGCTGAATGTTCTTGTCGATGGCGAGGTCGGTGAAGCCGCTGAGCGCTGCCTTGACGTGTGCGAGATCATTGCGAGCTGCGAGTTGTGCAGGCTATGAGATGTTAATCACGAGTCTAGTTATGATGACGCGATACCAACCATAGACGAGCTATACGATGCGCCGCTGGCGAACATGGTAGCAGTGTCCATGGCCTTTGTGATGTCAGATCTTGACCCATAGAGTTAATAATAACGCCCTTACAAGACTGCTGTCGACAAGTCTGTGCTCGGAGGTGATGATAGTGGACTGTACACGCGTCTGTAATAAGGAGTGGCGACGGAGGACCAGTGGGGAGCGATTTGTCTAGCGAAGACTGTGAAGTGCACAGCGGATGGAAGTCTGTGATAGAAGAGATCAACTGATGGAAGTGCTGACTGTTCTGGGAGCGTGGGCGCAAGAAGTGTGTCTGTGCCAGTGGTGTTGAGCTGGGTAGCAGAGGGGCGATGGTAGTTCACAGCGTCAGAGGCGGCGCGGGTTAAAGCATTGTTCGAGTCGCCAAGACTACCAGCAAAGCGCGTTGCGGGTCAGGAGCTATTGTAGCTATTGTGGCAGGTATTCGTGGTAGTGAAAGTGCAAAACGGCCGAGCACCAGCGCAAAGTGAGCGGCAGACGAGCGTGAATGAAGATACGCGCTCGATCTTACCATGTTTTGCTGAACAGTTTCCATAAGCTCATCCACAAGGTCACCAGTATGAGCACTTATCCATGACAGTGGTACGATTGGCATGATCTTCTTGGAGTTCTGATTTCTTGGCGCTGTCTGCGCGGGATATCACAGCTCTCCGTTTAGGTGTTTGCGTCCTGCATCATCCGTAGTATGTACAATCGCTGTATCCAATATCGATCTCGATTGCTTGTCATGCAATTCACACCCCTCCTGATGCCCATCAAGAGCTCAATGGTCCCATGGGTGCTTCCAGCCGAGGAGCGCTGGGCCATCCTTCTTCGCGCGGTACATCAACTGCCATTGTTAGCGCTATGCCACCTTCGTTTCGTTCATTCCACATACGAAGAACCACATGGATGCGCCGAGGCCAGTAGCCATGAATCGGTAGAGCGGTCGGACTGGGTGGATGTGGATGGGGTGGTTCGGGTGCGGCGCATATTTGGGCGGGCCCATGCGGGCTCGTGTGGGTTGCATGATGTCTGTGAGCCTGGCAAGGTATCAGTATCGTGAGATGTCTCCCGAAGGTAGTGAGGTATCGTACCTGGTTGCTATGGGGTGCAATGGCCTGTTGACGTCTTTCGTGATGGACGTGTGGTTAAGGTCGATCGGAGGCTACGCTAGCGTGCGGCGCCAAGCCAGTGCCATCAACCGTGGATCGCGTTCTTTGCTCCTTCACCCACGATGATGTCTTCGCCTATCATCATGCACACACAATAGCTTCTGCCTCCTAAACCCCATCCATGGCAGCGCATGCCACCGCGACCACGTAAACCTCGTTACATCACGCCACCGGGTTCGAGAAATAGCCCGACTCTCCTGCGGACATCTGCGCCGAGGACCACTAGCAGCCGGTACAAAGCGTAACCGCGAACTCTCCATCGCGAACCCAAGCCACCACCACCGCCGCCGACATGGCGAACTCGGCAGGCGCGACGCCATCGCAAACCCTCCAACGACGCTTCAAAGGATGCAGCAAGATCGGCGAATACGAAATGATGAAGAAGCTGGGAGAGGGCACTTTTGGTGAAGTCCACATGGCGCGACAAAAGGCGACCGGCAGTATCTTTGCGCTGAAGAAGATCTTGATGCACAACGAGAAGGATGGCTTCCCTATTACGGCGCTGCGAGAAATCAAGCTGCTCAAGATGCTATCGCACGACAACGTCCTCAAGTTGGAAGAGATGGCCGTGGAACGACCAAAGACCGAGGGCAGGAAACGCGCCATCTTGTACATGGTCACGCCCTACGCCGACCACGATCTATCAGGTCTCCTCGACAACCCCGAAGTCCAGTTCAAGGAGGCGCAGATCAAGTGCTACATGCTGCAGCTGTTCAAGGGTCTGCGATACCTCCACGATAACCACATCCTACATCGAGACATGAAGGCCGCCAATCTTCTCATCAACAACCGCGGACGGCTACAAATAGCAGATTTCGGTCTTGCGCGACACTACGACGAGGCGGTACCACAACGAGGCAGGGGCAATGGCGAAGCGAAGCGCGAATACACTACATTGGTTGTGACTAGGTGGTATCGGCCTCCAGAGCTTCTTTTGCAGCTCAGGAAGTACACCCCGGCTATCGACATGTGGGGTGCGGGTTGTGTGTTTGGAGAGATGTTCAAGCGCAAGCCCATCCTCGCAGGACAGAGCGACATTCACCAAGCCCAGATCATCTTCGAGCTTGTAGGATCGCCCAACGACGACAGCATGCCGGGGTGGCGCGATCTGCCTGGCGCGGAACCTATACGCGCATTCCCCGTTCACACCGGTACTATCGCTCAACGGTTCCGCGAACTCTCGCCTGTCGGACTATCGCTCATCAAAGACCTCATGAGGCTCGACTGGCGGAAACGAATCAACGCTATTGATGCCATCGACCATCCATACTTCCGAGAGCAGCCACTTCCCATGCGCGAAGAAGACATCCCCACCTTTGCGGATTCACACGAGCTAGATCGACGGAACGCGCGAGGCCAGAAGCAAGCACTACCACCAGCACCACAAGGCGGCACAGTCGGCGGCGGACCAAACGGCGAATGGACCGGCCAAGGCCCACCACCACAATCATGGCAGAACGGCGACCGAAGATACGGCGGCCCACAAGATCGTGGTCCACCAGGCGTCGACAGAGGCCAAAGAGGAGGCTACGACCGCCGCTTCGAACACCGACCTCCACCCCCACCACCAGGCGGTGACCGCCGACCGAACTGGGGCAACGGCGCAGACAGAGGCCACAACGGTCTCCCACCACCTCCCGCAGACGGCCGTCACCCCCTCCCACCCGTCCCCCGCTACGGCCCCGATGGCGCAGACCGCCGAAGACAACCGCCAGCTACTGCAGGCGGCGACACATACATACCCAGCTACGGCGCAGAAGGCCCACGCCGCTCCCGCGAACCAGACGATCGACCCCGCCGCGGCTCGCGCGACTCCGGTAACTCGAGAGAAGGCTACACAGATGACCGCTCAGACCGCAACCGCGCGTACAGAGATCGACCTGACCGAAATGACGCGAGAGGCTTTGCGAGGGAACGAAGAGACGGACGGACACGATCGCGCAGTCCAGACCGCAGAGATCAAAGACGCGATAACAGAGACAACAGAGAAAGAGATGCGGATATCTACCGTAGACGATAGGTCTGCTACGGATGCAATAACCGAAAAGCGCACGACGGGATTTACGCCATTGGTACCTGTACTGGGACAAGGTTTCAACAGACACTCGATGAGCGGAACAATACGTGGCAGTTCGAGAGCTTCGCTGTCAAGATGCGCGTGCGTGAGAGGTGGGGTGCTGCGGCTGAACCTGTGGTTTATTAGGATGAAGAACGGGTGGCTGCCGAGATGGGCATGGGCGTTTCTGGGTGATTGGTTGGGGGGTTGAGCATTTTTATGGCGTATTTGACTTCTTGGGGGGGGATAGGGGAAGGTTGAGGGGGAGGAATGGGATTTTTGGCATCGATACCAGTGGTACTGTACGATATGATATATCAGATTAGTGAGTAAGTGGTAGTAAGAAACATACATCACATTACAGCTTCAAAAGCAACGCGTGGTTTACGTAGATCATGCAACACAGTATAGTCAAGGCTTGGTGGTTTGATTAATTTTAGGGGTCAGTGTATACATTTCTATATTCAAGGATCAGCTTCAAATCGATATGTTGGCGTTTATGTGAGAAGCTGAACGGCATTGACAGCCATGTGGATGGTGAGAGTCACGTGCGAGCGCTCATCTTGCCCCACCTAGATCGCCACCAACCGACGCTTCCTTCAACACCATCACGCACCACAGCTTGTAATGCGCAGCAGCCCAACCCCAACCCCAACCAACATCGATGTCGATGGTGATACCGATGACAGATTATGCTAGACTCGATCGATGAAGGTGGGGGCGCAGCCAGCAGCGATTGGGCTGCTGAGGATAGAGGCGTGCACTCAGCCTGCTGATGTAGCGAGTCGCGACTGCCCATTGAAGCGGCTGACAATGTAGGCACAGCAGGAGAGGCTTGGCAGATTCAGCCTGGTGGTGTACCCCGCAGTCCGGTGAAGAGGGTGGTTCCTTATCCCTTCACTTCATGCCTCCAGTGCAATTCCGCTTTCACTTCACATATCTCGTCTGCAAATTTGAGACTTGCGACGCTACTGTTGAGAGTGACAATACCTCGTTCATCACTGCGACCTTCTCATCCTTGGATCAACCACCACGATTAAGACGCATACGCCTTTGGTAATCTAGTGAAGTTGCCACACTTTCCTACGATCTCTTCTCGACTCAGACCGTGGGTCTTTTATGACAGTCCAGGTTTCTCAGCTGTCTTGGAATGCAGCTGTTGCGCCTTCTGGACGATGCCTCGGTGCTCTGAGTGTAGCGGGGTCGCAATTCGGGATTCGTCGTATGACCTTCGTACATGGTCCTCTGGACCCGAACTCATCAGGTCTGCTGACAGTGGTTGTGACCTGTGCTCATTCATCCGGAAAGATTTAGAGAAGGTTTCCGTGGCGAACGTTCGACGCATCAAGGATGAAGCCCCGATCGTGCTCAGAGACTGCCTTGAGCAGATCACTCTTTATGCCAATAACACCAGCTTGAGCCTTGTTGTTATGAACCATAACTATTGGTGGCACAGATTCGATCTCAGCCGGGCCGTTTCTCCCGCGTCCATGGAGAACAAGGAGCTTGCTACACCTTGCGACCCGATCTTGCGTGCCTGTGAGCTTTTGGAGGCCTGCGAGGTCAACGGCGACGACGAGCATGATCACTGCATGCCATGCGACATGGATCCAGCAGCGAAGGCAATCTCGCTTCCACGCCGTCTGCTCGATCTTTCTCACGACGATGTCGTCCTCACGATTACCACAGAAACATGGATCACTGAGAATCGCGCCACCGTCGAAGAGCTTTCGGACTACTGTACTTTAAGCTATCGCTGGGGCAAAGGACCACCAGCTTGTATGTTAAGGGCGCAGTATACTAAGGAACGCGTCATGTCCATTGCTTGTATGCCACGAACATTCCAAGAGGCGATAATGATTGCACGGGGTCTGGGAATACGTTTCCTTTGGATCGACGCCTTGTGCATAATCCAGCCTAGCGCACACGGAGATTATGCCGACTGGAATCTGGAAGGACCGCGGATGTGGCTTGTTTACCAGAATGCGATATGCACTATCTCTGCTACTTGCTCCAATGACCCCAATGACGGGTTCCTGCGAAAGGTTGGGACTGACTACAATCCGCCATGTGGCATCCCCAATGACGGGTACTCGGGAATGTTTGCGTCTGACTACGATTGGTCATGTGGCATCTCCATTGAAAGAAGGCAAATTGAAATGGAAGGGCCTTTGCTCGCTCATTCTAGTACATCGACATTGTACGAGTCGGTGGTAGCTTCATCCTTGAACAGACGCGGCTGGGTTTCACAGGAGCGCCTACTCTCGCGGAGAATACTACATTTCTCCGAAGAAGGGGTCTTCTGGGAATGCCAACAAGCTGTTGGATTTGAGGACCCTGGTGCAGCCAACACTTCCGAAGTCGGTCAGAATCAGGGAGCCCATCATGCTTCCTCAATGATTTTCGAAAATTGGCTACCTTTCATTGAACTCTATTCAATGTCGGCATTCACGCTACAAACAGACCGTTTGATAGCCCTATCGTCGATTGCAAAGTGTGTGACAATCGAACATTTTGGGCATGCATATTACGCTGGAATATGGGGGGAGCATCTCCTCAGATGTCTCTCCTGGGGTGCCATTGCTCCGTGTTCCGTTTCATCACGAGAAAAGTGTCTTACTATTGCGCCATCTTGGAGCTGGGCATCGGTGACTGGCGGAATCCGTTACCCTACACGTAGTTTCGGTGCACATTCGGAAGCGTTGGCGGAGATGATTGACGTGCAAACGGTATCAGCTGAGGCCAACAACCGGTATGGAAACTTAGCGAAGGCCACCTTGAAGCTGCGTTCTCCGCTTTGTAGTATGTCTTTGCCGACAGACGGAAACTTTTGTCCCGAATTCAGTGAGCCATGTTTCTCCATTTTCGAGACAACCACCGCGGAGCTAGCCTGGGACGAGGTTCAAGACCCTCTCATCGCGATCAAGGTATACACTGTTGTTCTGATCGGCATAATCAAACACGGCGAGAAAGCAATCGCTTATGACGCTCTAGTTGTCAAGCGGTTACTATCAACAAGCAGTGAAGACGGAGAGAGTTCGTGTGCGGTGTATCGACGCATTGGGCACCTTTGTTACTGGTTTTTTGAAGACGACACAAGTTTGGAGTTCTTTCCAGGTAGACGAGATCTTTATCCATTGTACGACACGTTGTTTCCCAATACGACTCTGCAGACCATTGTCATAGAGTAATACAATTTAGTATACTAGCAGTTTGTCTCTTACACGCTTAACACGCCCTGAGGAACGAGAGTAGACGAGGAAGAGTTTATGACATCATGATGCGCACTGAACCTAAGCTAGGTAAGTACAAGCTTCTACTCCTGCTTGAACTATATGCTCGCGACATGCGAACTATATGCTCCCGACATGCGCCACTGTAACATTTCTCAAATCACGCAGCGAACCGCTCGACTCAAGGATCTTCAACAGCAGAGTCGGATAGTCCCAGCCCAAACCAGCAGCAGCCAATGCCGTCAAGCTAGCTTGGTTCTCTCTGCCAGGCCGACCAGGACCTGTCATATTCTGGTCACAGTTTAGCCATGTTATCAACGGCAGGTCTCAATTGACCTACCGGTTTCATATTGACATCGAAAAGAGCGAACGGTGACGATTCATCCTCTGTGAACCGACGAGCGTCAACTCGGATAGGAGCAGTACATTGAAGCAACTTCGCCACCTCAACACACTGTCGCTGTATCTCACCATACTGTGGATCGGCCATGTGTTCGTCTTTGGAAAGACAGCGAGAGTTCTGAAGCACAGCGACTGTGCCATTATACGGTGCAACACCTGTGTGTAGTCAGTGAGCATTACTCACGCTTTTCCAAGTCCACAAAATCAACCCACCTTCAGCGTGATTAAACCGTTCCACAACCGGCATCGCCCAATACCCATCCTGACCCGTTGCAGGCAAAGGCGGCATAACAGTAACAGTGACTTCCTGACCCGCAAGAAATTCTTCGACGATCACGTACTCATCCTCTCCCAGTAAATCGCCACAATGGTCGATCAGTTCGTCTTCGGAGCGACAAACTCTCACTCCGTGGCTTCCTCGTCCTCTAACCGGCTTAGCGACAACAGGATACCGAAGATCCGCCTGGAGCACATCCCCGAGATCTTCCTCATCAATCATATCCCGCGCACCCGGCAGCGTAAACCCACCACGAGCACGAAGAAGATTGTTAACAAACGCCTTGTCATCGCACAGTTCGACCAACTTCGGCGGCTGTCCTACAACCTTCAATGTCTCAGCCACACCCGTCAAGCTGTCTGTCGTCTGAAGCGGATGCTTCGCAAAGAGTATAGTGTTAGCCCAGAGATGCGTCGCTCCCTTCTCCAGCGCCCACGCAATCTCAGTCTCTGTATCTCCAAAACACCACTCTTCATCTTTTTGTGGGTTTGAGGCGGAGGCGGGTGTGATGACGGAGACGGGGCTGTGGTGTTGGTGGGTTAGTGCGTGGGCGATGTCTGCGCTGGAGTCGATGTAGCCTTGGTAAAGATGTTAATGTTGCGGGAAAGGTTTCTGTATAGACGAAGACCAAGTACCTCCGGGTTTCTTGGGCTTGCGCACTCCTTGAATCAGTGGTACATCGAGTTCTTGGTATAGGACTGCTACGCGTGGCGCGGTGGTGGTGTACATGTGTCGACGGGTAGTGGGCACACTCAGACGGCGTCCAAGAGCTGATTTCGCACTGCGTTTCGTGAGACTGATCATGACTGATCAGCAAGCTAGAAGTATTAGGGATTGGTCGGAATGGTGGTATCGAAGTACAAGATCGCGCTGGGAAAGGTCCGACGAGCGTTCGGAAACGTTTCCGAGCATCCCGTGCACCAGAAGATTTCACGACTTCTGCACAAAGTCGGATCGCACCAGCGACTATGATTTCATTGTGGAACCAGTGAGCGCTCTCAATTGTAGTACGCACGTGGCTGAAAGGCCTCGTCCAGGCTAGAGATTGCAGTGCATGTCTGTATTTGCTTAAAAGTCGTTGCATTGGTACTAGTACCTTTTTCCAGGTACCGTGTCGCTGGCTACTCCCGAATCTAACCCGCGTAGCTCGTTACATTGCACGACGAGACTTTGGAAAAGTCACACATTACTGGCTACTTGGTTGGGACTCACACCTGCTGCTCTGCGCTAAAGATTGCAGTGCAGCACTTTTGGGACAAGGATAGAGTGCCTGTTTGAGTCAAAGTGCGACCGGCCAGGCTCTGGTTCGACTGGTTATTGAGATTGTGCTTTGGTATAATCAATACGTCGCGAATGCTAACATAGTCCTGCGAAGAGCCGAACAACACGAAATGTTGCGCTTTCATGTTGTCAAAGCCATTCCAGTCTTAGTACGTGGGTGAGACGGCCTCTTCAACGCTAGAGATTGCAGTGCAGTTAGAGCCGCATCACCAGGAAAGCGACCACGCAAAGTAGAGCCGTATTGTCAGTAGAACGATAAACGACCAGAGTCGCCTCGATGACCACCAATGAGGACCCCGGTGACTTGGCAATGTAGACCCCTGTTCTCAGCTTCACCGGTGGGCTGCAGCAGTGCATGGTCATCCAACCACCATTCCTGCGCGTCGTCCCCGTTGTACCAATGATTCCCGAGGCGGATGTGGCCTGAACCCGTGTGGCTTGCAGTGATGCGTAGCAAGGCGGTGGAAAAAGAACGTGGGTTATTGGCCGCTTCCGCCCAATACATCCCGCTCGTTGGTGCTAGAGATTGCACTACATGCCTCTTTGGTCCCCCCATCTAGACATCGCGCGGCCTGGGACGATGTATTCAACGCTAAATATTGCAGTGCAGCGTACCTCGTTCAGCCATGTTCCACTCTCCTAGGTTTCAGCTGTACGCGGATGCTGACCGGTCGCTACCTAGGTAAGAAATTCCAGTCTGGATGTGCATGTGGCTTGTTGTCATAACCAATTACTGTGCTTTGCACAAGCCTTTTAACAGCCTTCAAGTCCTTAGACAGCTGTATAGTTGCCTACTTCCCTTACATACCTTCTCTTCTATGCTAGAGATTGCAGTGCAGTTGCCTTTATGCATCGTACGACATGGGTCCGAGACGACTTTCCCACGCTACAGATTGCAGTGCAGCAGAACTGTATGGATTAATGAACTGCGGATGGATGCGACCATCGCTTAGCCCCACACCCTCACAGCCGCTTTATCAACGGAGGTTGATGTTCTTGTTATAGCACTGCGACGCGTGGCGCTGGAGTCGCGTACATGGACCAACAAGCTGCAGCAACGCTCCTCTTCTGTGAGATTATTGCAGCCGAAGACGTCTAAAGCGCTTAAACAATGTAGAGAAACTGATGTTGAAGTAAGAAGTTGAGTACGTTCAGCGCTGAGAAGCTCTGAAAACCTTGAAGATGTTTCGAGCCCCGAAGCCCTTTCGACCCTGGTCCACATGAGGCTGAGAGGACGTCTTCTACACTAGAGATTGCAGTGCAGATCAGCGCTGCACCGCTGGCCACCCTCCAGGTATCCGTCTGCTGATCACTCCCTAACCCAGTATAGGCTGAGCCTACATGGCTTACAGCAATGCGTAACGGGGCTATGCAAAAGTCCTACATCATTGGCTGCAACTTTCGCGTAAGTGCTCGTCGCCGCTAGAGAATGCAGTGCAGTTGGTCGAGTTCGGTTGAGCGGCAGTAAGATGATCCGATGTCAACGTTGGTTGCAATGACCAATTGCGGTGCTCTACATAAGCCTTTTCACAGCCTTTGCATCCTCGGAGAGAGCCGCAAGGTTGACTTCCTTCCCCATGTACAAGCTCGTTCGCGCTAGAGATTGCAGTGCAACAAGTCGTCGTGGCCCTGGTCCTGCCTTCCGCACAGCTGGTAGCAACGCCTGACGAGGATATGCAGAAGTGCTGTGTCATTGGGTACTTCTTTTACATACACGCCTGTTCCTTTGCGCTAAAGATTGCAGTACATTGCTTTTCCAATGTGGATTAAACATCCCACTCCGGCCGACACCGACACCCCCTCCGCCTAACATGCAACACCCCTCTCTCCGCCGCCCTTACCATCCAATCCACCCACTCAATCTCATGTTCAACAACCCCCCTCCACTCCCCCGTCTCAATCCTCTCTTGCTGACTCTTCACAAGCCAGTCCCTCAGCCTCCTCACACACATCTCTAAACTCTCCGCTACACTATCTTCCGTCGCACCAGGCTTCTGTTGCTCCAGATACATCATCCGCTCCATGCGTGTCAAGAGGGCGAGTTGGATAGAAGCCGATTCTGTGTATTTGGAGAGGAGTAAAGTGGCGGAGGCGCGTAGGGCGAGGGCATCTTCGCGCGTTGCGGTTGTGCAGGGAAGGTGTCGTTGTGGGCGGGCGAGGTGGAAGGAGCCTGGGGGGCGGAGAACGACGAGGTCGTCGAAGGAGGTGGTTGGGGTTGGTATTGTTGTTGTGGAATCTCGTGATGATGGCCTGGTTGAGGAATGTGATTGTTGGGATAGGTGAGATTGTTGCCCGTGTTGTGATTGTTGTAATCCTGTCGCGCCGTTCCAGTTCAGATACGGGTTGCTATCCAACGACCTCGTGGTGTGTAGTTCAGACGATTGATCATCAGCGTCCCCGCACTCGGTGTCGGGGTAGTCGTCTGAATCGTACATGAACGTCTCCGAGTAACTGAATCCATAGCCTTCTCTTTTCTTGCCCGGTTTGATCAAGACCGGAGGCTGGTGGTAGATGGACGTTTGTGGTTGGATTGGTTGGACCGGAGATGCCTTGGTGGTAGACTGCGAACTCGACGAAGAGAAGCTGGCACCGGGGGTCATGGTCAGTCCCGAGAAACTTTGGTTGAAGTTGTTCTCGGAATGGACTTGTCGTTCGACATCATCGATGAAAGACTCGGAGAAGGAGAAGCGGAGTTGGATGTTTGATGATGGTGGTGGCTGGCTCTCTGGTGGACTGTTCTTGAGGTCACGTGCTGGTATTGAGTCCCGTTGCGATGGCATGGTCGGCGCTGGTCTGTGTGATAAGGGGTTGTTGTTTTGCTGCTGCGGCGATATGAGCCCGGGTGACTTTGCGCCATTGATACATAGTACTTACAGGCCCTCGCCACCTAGGCGGCCGCTTGCTCTTTCCCTCGATTGCCCGACGCTCTTGTAACTTTGTCTGTTCTACAGATACTGGAAGAGCAAGTACATCGATGCTTCTGCTTCTGCGTAGGCTAACTTGTCGCTGCTTTGTTGGACCTTCTCTTCTCTGTTTGACATCAGTCCCATGATCATTCAACGCGCAAGTTGACTTACCTTTACAGGCATGACCGGAGTATGCATGCGCGTCGCGCGTATGAGATATTCAATATACCGATGTGGTCGCACGTGTTTCGTATAGGAAGCGGGGACGGGGATATCGTCAACTTTGGGGAACGCGACTAAGATAACTGTGTTGATTGTTGATGCGTCGTGTATATATCCCGGGGTACGTCAATCGGAAGGCGCGTCCGAGTCGCGTGAGTGTTGACTAGCGTGGTTAGCGCAAAACACGACTCTTGTCCTATCACCACGGTGATCTTGAGTATCCTGAGACATGTTGCCCCACTTTCTTGTAGTGTATCATCACGGCCGCGATTTTTGGGTGGTGCGGATGTAGTCTTGTCGCATTACTTTTGCGCATTCCAATGGTATCATTTCTAGCAATTCGCTCTTGTCCTCCTTCCATAACTAGTGTCGCGAACGTGCTACTTCTTTCCGGTCTCCAACAGTTCAACACCTGTCCTCACAACGCCGATCGCTGCGCCCGTCTGTATGGCTTCGTTACCACCTCCACTTAACCTGTACTCGATGTCTGCCAGACCCGCCATCCAAGTCACCATGACCTGCGGCGGCACGTCGTTGCTGACTAGCTCCTCGCTGATCGCTGTCAGAATATCTGCCAGCGCGAGCCCCTTCATGATCTTCAGGTTATTGACCGTGCGCAAGCACTCTGTCATGTCGTTCTTCGATAGTAACGTCTCGATGATGTACTTGATGTCTGACGGGTGTGGTGCTGCTATGCAATCGTAGATGGTCGTCTGCGTGATCTCGTCGCGTACGATTGTGGATGGGACGGGTGCGGGCTTGCCGGGTGTCTGGAGCGGTGTGCTTGATGCGTGACAGGCCTGTATTACGTTAAGTGCCCGTCTCATGTCTCCTTTGCTGAGCGTGACGAGTGAGTCGGTTGCGTCTTGCGTGATGTTGACCTTCTCCTCCTCAATGACCTTGTCGACCAAGTTCCTAATGTCCTGATCCTTCAGCGGGGAGAATCGGAACCTCGTGCATCGTGATAATAAGGCTGGCGAGAGCTTGTGTGTGTAGTTGGCGATGATACAGAAGCGAGTGTTCGCGGTGTACTTCTCCATGATTCGTCGCAGGGCCATCTGCGCGGTCGCAGTCATGGCATCGGCTTCGTCGAGGATAATGAGCTTGAATGTTGCCAACGATGAGTCTCCTGCCTTGGGTGCTGCAGAGAAGATCTGCTTTGTGCTACTGAACGTCTTGATCTGCTCCCGCACAACATCGATACCTCTGTCGTCTGAGGCGTTCAATTCCAACACCATCTGTCGCATGTTCTTGTTTCCGTATATGCGGCGTGCGAGTGCGAGGACGGTCGACGTCTTTCCGGTACCTGGAGGGCCGTAGAGGAGGAGATGGGGTAGTCGCTGGAACAGTCAGCTAAGCTTTCTGAGGGCAAGTTGAAGCCGTACATTTGAGTCTACAAACTTGTTGATGGTCGCTATTATGTCCTTGTGGCCTTCGACGTCATCGAGGGAGTTTGGTCGGTACTTCTCCACCCTGTCTGATGTTCAGCAGGTGTGCAGAGAACAGAATAGATTGAGTCTCACCATGGCAGGGAATCCTCAGCTTCAACGGGTAGATTTGCAGCGCTCCTCTTGCCCTTCTTTTGGTCTCCGCCGAAAGTTATCGAGTTGTCTACCGCGGGCGCGTCCACGTCCATCTCATCTTCGTAGTCGGACATTTCGATAGCTGTAATGACGATGCAGAAGTTCTTTGTATCTATCGAAGTCGAATTGAGGTCGCTAGAACGTTGATTGGCGGTATAGAGGCTGTTAGTAAGAAAATCGAGGGAGACGCGCCACGCGCAGGGACGCGTTGATGGGGCGGCTTAGTCACCCCCCGCTGCTCAGCCCTACCAGCACACCTCAGCGAGCGGAGCTGCGCCGTCACCTCCGCCGAGCTCCCAGAACACCGCCAGACACCAACAAGCTAGGCGACAACACCCAAGATGCCAGTGAGTTATAGCATCGTTGCTTCAAATTGATGCCTCAGGCCATGTTTAAACATCTAGAGCAGCAGCTGACACACCTAGGCCTACCACTCCGTCTTCCTCGATGAGCCCAATCAGCAATTGATTGGTACAGCTATACCCTCCAGCTCCGTTATGGGCGGAAGTGACTGACGGGCGCATCAGGCAACTTCGCTCTCCTCCCACTTCGCACACGCACCCGCGGCCCTGCCGTCCAGCTGCCAGCTCTACCCGCCGATGTCACAGAGCTCACCATCGATGCCTCACACGAGTCGTACGATCCGCTAGACGAGATCCTTGCCCTCTTCCGCGCCAACACATTCTTCCGCAACTTCGAGATCAAGGGCCCCGCCGACCGTGTCCTCATCTATGGCATCCTATACGTTAGCGAGGTACTGGGAAAGATCAAACCGGGCATGAGTCGGAGAGAAGCCGAGAAGGTATGCTGTCGCGAGGACGGATGAAGAAGGCGGATACTGGGAGCTGACTACATGGCAGGCTGTCATGAACATTGCGCTGGATACCAACTTTGCGATTCCGGGCGACGCAGGCTTCCCGCTCAACCAGGCCTTCGAGGCGCCAGCTGACAGGAATGGAGCTGAAGTGCTGCGACAGTACATCATGCAGATGCGACAAGAGCTAGCGACACGGTTATTGAACAGGGTATACGCGGACGAGACAAACACACCCAGCAAGTGGTGGCTCAGCTACACCAAGAGGAAGTTCATGGGCAAAGCGTTGTAGATGAGCATGGACTTGGTTACTGCGTGGTTGAGGTTGTGTGACAGATGTCGCAATCAATGAACTAACAAGACACTCTCTGGTTTGCGACAATGGTGTAGTACTACCTTCTCATCATGTTCATGTGTCCCACCTGTCAAAACGTCCTGGCCCAATCTCGACATCCTGTGATTTTGTATAATTTCCAGGGTCTAGTCACGCGCTGACGTCATGAGCTCTTGCCCTGCACTACCTGCGTTTGGGCAGCAGGCGCGGACGCTGGCGTTCTATTTGCTTGATCGCCGAAGCCTGCACTCCCGCTGCAACATCAACGCGCAACACCCATCTTCTAATTTCTAATTCCTTATCGTGCGCGCAATCGATTCGGCTCGGTCATCTTCAACTGCCCTGATCATCGCTCGCTACACATGCCCGGGCTGCCACTTGAGTCTAGTCACACGTCAGCTCCACCGACAGGCCAAACAACAGAGATGCAGGGTATGCCAAGACTTCCGGAGGTTTACGCCTGATGTCAAGCGCTAACACATGTCGAAGACGAAGATGAATGGACCGATGTGTCCGACGACATTGCTGGACTTGGTTTAAACGGCCATGGCAAGCCTGACGATGAGAGCAACAAACCGCTTTCTGAGGAAGAGCTTGCCCTACTACCCAACAGTAGGTCTTTCCACTTCACGAACACCATTCCCGTGATAGCAAGCCCCAACGCACGCCAGTCAAGGTGTTTAGCTGACCGTGCAGTGCCCATCCTCTTCAGCAACGATCTACCACCATGCGGTCTACTACCGCAACTTGCATACGAGAACACCGTCCATCGGCTGCGCAAACTCTGGCTCGAGCGCGCCCACCAAGAATCCGCGGACATCCCCCTCCCCAGTCTCTGCCGCTTAGTCCTGGACGACCTCAAAGCCGAAGAAGAAGAGCTCCCAGCCGGCAGTCAAGCCGGAACCAAGAACCGCACTCCTTGGCGACGCGAAACCGTCTTTCAGTACGAACTCCGCTGGGCCAAGTACTTTGTCCGGGAAGCCGAGACCGCGGAGAAGAGAGTCACGATGACGGAGAAGCAGCTCGACAAGCAGGACTTCATGGATAAGATGTACCCGATACCTAAGGAGTTGAAGATCTATGTCAACAACAAGAAGAATCAGAAGATGGTGTCGGATATGTGGAAAGAGTGGCATCACAAGAAGAGAGGGACCGTGGAGCAGGAGAGTGCGGGGCTGGGCGTTGGAGGTGCGAAGGAGGATGATGCGGAGCCTGCTGGGGATGATGGAGAGGATGGCGATGAGCAGGATGGGCAAAGACAGTTTGCTGAGCCGACGGCTTAGGAGCTGAGTCGGCAGGAGCTTCATGAATGGCTGCTCGGTTTGGGTTTGTGAAATGTCTTGTAATGGGTCTTGTTTTTGAGAGTATTCGGTACCTTGATATCTTGCTTTCACACCTTCTTCTGCATCAAAGGAATACAGCGCGAAGTGTTGGGCTCGTGTCCGTGGGTTTGTGCTTGCATCAAGGGCCTAGTTAAAGGCTAGTAGATTAACTAACAGGGAGATTTTGGCAGCTTTGTGGCAGTGAAGATGACTGTCCAACTGCTACCAATGTCAACTACCCCCATCACCCGCAAATCACTCATCCATCTTCGCCAGATCACTGCGTTCCTCGCTCCTCTCAGTACTGTCCAGCGGCCGATGTCCCTTTATTCCACCTTCACCTCGCCTCCACCACCATGGCTTATCATCAAGCGAGCTGCTAGCGCCATCTCCACTGCCAGAAAAGTGCCAGTCTCTCACCTTCACCTCGTCGCGCGCTCTGCCTCCCCAACCCCGCCAGCAGGATATAAAACCCCGCTCTCCCACCTTCCTTACTTCTCTTCCTTCCCGTCCCCAACGCACACCATCAATCGCCCACAACGCATCTTGCACAAGCTCTCTTCCTGCCTTCGCTCTTGCATAGAACTCAGCTTCGCTTTAAGCCACCAAAACAAACACCGCAAAGTAAGTTCATCTAGCTCTTCATGTAGCACATGTACTCACTGACATACCAGACCCAACTCCAGCATCACTGTCAAGATGGTTAACTGGACCGCCGATAAAGACCAGGTCGTAAGTTCATCTCACATGCCACTGGCTTACCATTCACATCGTCTCAGCTGCTGATCAAACCGCTAGATTCTCAAGGGAATTTTCAAATTCCACGATATCAAGAGCAGTGCGCCTCTTCTCAAGTACCTGTCCGAGGACATCGGCGGTGATGAGTACACTCCCGCTCTTCAGTACTGTCGAAACCCCATATCCCCGAGTCTCAACATCTCCGACGCTAGATACTGCTCTTCTGTATACACCTCCGCACCTTAAGTTCCAAGCTGACATACTTCCAGACTGCACCCCCAAGGCCGTCTCTCACCGTCTCAGCAACATCCGCAAAGGCGGCACTACTAATGCCAACGGCGGTGCCGTTGCATCGCCTACTCGCACCGCTTCCACGCCAAAGACTCCTCGTTCGCGTGCCAAGGCCACCCCGCGTAAGAAGAAGGACGTTTCCGAGGAGGTCGACAGCGATGGTCCTCAAGGTCTTATGAAAGATGACGATGTCCTCTCACCAGCTGCTGCTCGTGGAAAACGCACGCTCAACGGCAAGCGAAAGCCCACCTATGATGAGACAAGCGACAAAGAGGAGGAGGACCTTGAGGTGGAGGATGTGTATGTTCCGATGGCTAAGCGTGTCAAGGAAGAGCCGGTTGAGGACGAGGGCATCATCGTCGAAGAGCTCGTTGACGAAGAGGTTTAGTCACTTCCCTGACTACCTTGTTTGGTCACGCAGGTTCTGCGACGCTGAGTATCTTTTCCAGTGAAGAGTTCGAGGAAAAGTATCACGATTTGCTTTCCGGCGTTCGGTGGTTGGACTGCTTTGGATGTGTGGACTGGTAAACTACTTCGGCGTTGAGCATCGGGAGTTTGAGCTGGCGTTATCTACGATGAAGTAGTCGCGAGGCTGCATGTATCTCACTTGGGGGCCGAAACGGTCTGCATAGTAAATGCGTATGCATCAATGACCAACACTTCACTACCATGAACCAGTATCTTTCTGAATGCATCTCTCATATGCACAAATAATAACTACGGCAACTATGGTCGAATGCTACGATTCTTGGAATCGTGCAGCGACGATGCGCATCTGTGGTAGGTCGGCGATCGCTTACGGGTACGAAAGTGCGCAACTTGGAAGACGACAGCTTCATTGTAGCCCCCAAGTGCACTGCAATTCCTAGCGCCCACGAGTGTGTAAGCAAAGAAGCTTGAGCGGACGTCTGACCGCAGTGCACTGCGATTTCTAGCGCGGACAGTCTTGTGGTGGAAGCGCTTTCATGGCCAATCGGCTTACCAGGCCAAGAATGCGCCGAGCACATCCCGCTGGTGTAGCGGCATACCCGATGCTCGGGAATCCCGATGCACTGCAATCTTTAGCGTAGAAGAGGTTGTCGCATAGCCTGCCCTAGAGAGCTGGTGATAGGCCCAACACAAGATCTTTGAGCTGACGGGTGACACTGCATATCCCAGCGCACACGAGCCTGCATGTACCCAGGTGAGCGACAGTCTCGAACCCGACTAACGTGCACTGCAATATTTAGCGGGAAAGAGCACTTGAGGGGACGCTAGCAGGTTGTACAGTATTGAACAATCGTTCTGACTGGTGTGCACTGCAATCTCTAGCCTGGACGAGTGGTCAGATTACGCCTCTTGTGATTAGTGTTGGCTACCGTGGACCAGTGACTTGGACGTATGAGACTGCAGCATTCTACGTAGGCGCAAGAAAAGGGTTCATAGGTGTTGCACTATTGTAATTCATGATTCTTGGACTGGACTTTGTCATGTTTTCTCATAGCAATATGCACAAACGACTGCGCTCATCAGACCGTCATACGGCTTCTCTACCTTAATCATTCGTATAGTTCCTTAACCATCTAAAGATGTATTCGTATAGATCCCGTTTGACACTTCTGCACACCACGCGCTTTACGTCCCGTCTTTCCAACCATGCGTACCCATTCTCGCCAACCCCGTCGCACGTCGAGGTTTTGCCGAACCCCACTCTTGCATCGAACCCGAGAGCTCCGCCATCCGCTTGCTGTATGGCTTCCTTCTCGCAACGGCTAGCGGCGTACAGATCCTTCCATCATTCCCATCTTGTCGTCGTTCTACCCTCCCGCCTGGGTAACAGGTCTGTCTTAGAGTTTGCGGCGCTGACGCTATCTCCGTAGCGTACCGCGCATCTGAAGAATCAACTCTGCACCCTATGTCTCCATCTGGTCGAGAAACTTCGAAGCCATAGCTGCAAAATTCCTGAGGCCCATGGCATCTGTTCCCGGACGGTACCTCGCCGTGAGTCGTATGTACGCATTTTCGTGAGACACATCGAGCTTCCCACCACGTACATCCATCAGCAGGCGGCTGAAAACATCATCTTCGATTTGCTTCGCTAGCCTGACGAGCTCCTCGCTGTCAAGCGGTATGAAGTCATTCCAGAACGGCGCTGTGCCCATGCTCTGGTAGACTTCAATGAGCGCATGCTGAAGGGCTTCGTCGTGCTTGAGGTGGGATACCAAGGTGTTGGCCTCCACAAGCTTGTCGTAAAACTCAACGAGAGTACCGCTGCGAAGATTGTTGGCGAGTTTGATATCGTATGGCTTGACCGACATAGGCTCTTTGAGGATGGCCAGATCGGCGTCCATGAGCATGTCGCTATACGCCACTAGCGGACAAGGTGCCATCGAGGAGGGGATTTGTATACCAGCGCTTGGGAAGGAGAATGGGCTGTTACTTGTCACCGGCGCATTGCCGCCATGGTCAGCGCTCGAAGACCTTGACGCCGATCGATAGCGGTACCGGCACGGCCACGGGGAACGGCGACGAAAGCTCCTATCTGCTGGGGAGACTGCGACCGGGTGACTCGTCTACTCTGCCTCAAGATCTCACGAACGGACCGCTGGTGTCTATGGATCAGCGCGGGGAAGTTGCTGCTATACTTGAAGCTGCTCCACATCTCCTGCCGACCAGTTGAGTACTCATTGAGTATGAGCGATGGGACCGAAGCCAATTGCCTCCTTATGACCTTTCGATCTATGCCTCGAAGAATGTCGAATTCTGCGTAGCGCGCCATATTGATCAGCTGGCTCTCAGGAAGGCGGGTCCGGGATGAAGTTTGGGCTGGGTTCCTCGACTTGAGAGCGCAGTACAAGCCGACTAAAGTCTTAAAGCGAAAGTCTTCATTGATGCAGAGAAGACGTGTCGATTGCTGACGTAGCGGCCGAAGTTCCCTCAACTCCTCATCCGACAGTGCGCCTTCTTCAGCTTGAGCAGCGGCCTGGGCGGAGACCGTCTCTTCGTTAAGCGTAGGCGCGCTTTGTTCCGCTGGTCTTGCTGACGATGTAGATACGTTTGGGGGAGAGCTCTCATTAGTCGCCTGGGCTGTTGGCTCTGCGAAAGATGCAGTATACACAGGCTGGTAGGAAGTCTTGGAGCTGTTAGAAAGAAGCGAAAGGGTTGTGATGACGAACTGACCGATACGTCTTGCTCTTCGGACACGGAGGCTACAGGCGCCACATGCACATCTTCCACATCTCTTTGAAGGGTGACAAACTAGATCTGGTCAGCAAGGGGCCCTACAAGCTAGAATGACGGAGCTCTACGTCAGTCTGCGTCTCAGATGGGACATTTGTTGCACAATCTTCACTGACTTTGAGACCACATGTAGGCACCGTTGGAGTTTCGCGATCTGGTGCAGCATGATGCGCAGGTGCGCGGCTTTGCAGTAGTAGGATGAGCAAGGACTTTATCTCCTGTTGCTCAGTCTTGAGCTGGTCGATGCTTGCTTTGACCGCGTCAAGGTCAGCCTTGGTAGCAAGTCCTACGGTTCCATGGGCGACCGTATCGCCGACCCTCTGTAGAGGCACAGAAGCAGGCATTGTCGACTGGCTAGACGAAGAAGACATTGTGAAGCGGTGGTTATGGGATTGAAGTGAGAAGTCGTGCCGAGCGCGCTTTGGTAGTGAAGACTTTGAGATGAAGGTTGAAAGCTACAATAGTCTAATTGCAGTGGTTGAGCTGGTCGATGGGTGTTAAAGTCTTTCATCGGGCGGCTGGCCTGCGTTTATATACTCCTAGGGAGCCGCTGAGCCCATCATGTGATGACTCCCTTCGTGTGGTGAATGGCTGTGGCGCTGCTTAAGATCGTGGTCCGTGTAGACGCAACCATGGCATTTGTTGCAGCTGAAGTGAATGATATATGGCCGGAAGTTCGAGAACGTGTTGATGTCGAATGCCTGTATGTAGAAAATATCGCGCTGTTTTCTCATCACATGGACGTATATCATGCGAAAAGATAGTGAAAGTAGGGTTACTATAATGAATTCGCATTGCTATAGCGTTGCCCATATATAGAACAGAGTGAAGCTTGCGAGCTTCAGAAGGTGGCAGTATTAATTTGGATAGTTGTAGGATTGAGGAGTTCTAGTCACATGTTTTGTATGATGGCAATGTGAACAAGCCGCGAGCACAAGTGTTTGTGGCTTGTCATTGTCTATCCCGGACAAACCTCGCATCCCTCATCCAAAAAGCAATGGCCTACAGCTTCCTGATCATCAGCTCAGCCCGTAAAAGTGCGTTGATTCCAGAATGCTCAGGAGCACCGAACCAGCTGCCTCCATCTACCTTCACCACTGCACACTTTTCCCTGTACTCGCTCTCCACCGCTGACCCTCGGACGTACCGCAGAGGCAGAGGTCCCTCTTGCCACTTTCCATTCCACTTCTCTTCAACGTTCTCAATTCCAGGAAGAACCAGATGCCTGCAGGTCCAGCAGGCCTAGCAATCTGTATTGCTGGCTCGAGGATAACAGCCTTAGAGTTGAGATGGATGATGAATGAGTGCTTATTGACGAGATCGAAGCCTTGCGCGACGGTCGAGTTAGCGAAGCTGATGAGTGGCTCAAGATCTGTCAGTAGAGTCTTGCAAGCCGGTGTGTACCGTACGTCTTGAACAAAGAGGGTGACAATGTTTCCCTGTATCTGGGCTAGGGTTCGGGCGACATCCATAGCTGCGAGGTGTTGGATGAATCCCCGCTCATACGTCGGTCCAGGAAAAAGAGGACCGAGATCGAAGCAAATGACTCGGGTCACTGGCTTCATGCTGTGCGCATTCTGGCGCAGGGTCTGTAGAAGATCGACACGAACGGCGCTTCCTTCCCACTTGTTAGTCCAGCTTTTAAGAAGAGGGCGCATGAACTTCTGCGCGTTGTCGAGAGGAATGGTTTGGACTGCGCTACCCCAGTGAATGTCGAGAAAGAATGGACAGCTTCGTTGCATCTCTTTCATTGCCCGGAATTGCAGTGGGCGGAAATGTGGTAGATCTGCACGTCCCTCTGGCATCGCGACAGGATCTTGACAGGCGAGGTCCATGCCGGTATGGGCATTGATCTGTAGAAGGTCTCCGGATCTGAGCTCGAGCTCTGCTGTCGTGCCGTTCTGCTCGAGAGTAAGAATTGCTCTTCTGACGTATGAGACTAATGTGAAAGAGGTCTTGATGCCATACAAGTCAGGAAGATGTGCTGAACCGTTTAGGCGAAGAGAAGAGTACTGTTGGCGAACTTCAATCAGTCGCTGTGGTGTATGAATTGGCCTGCCAGCCCCTCCACTGGTCGCGTAGACCCGCGCGAAGTCGAAAGGTTGGCGGTAGGGAAATTCGGGAGAAGCCATTTCTGTCTTCCAATGTTAGCGATGGAGGGGAAAGTGTAGTTAACAAGCAGCGATGCAGCAAAAGAGCTATTTATATTAGTGGTGATCAACAACCTACTTTCGCGAGGCTCCTTCACGTCGAGTAAGGTGGACATTCGGTGTCGCTATTGTGTACAATAGCTTTGCGACAATACCTACCGATCGGGTTGCACGACGTACTCACGGTCACAGCCAGTTTTGCACAGACCAGACCACGCTAGGCGCCTTTGTAGAAGTGCGCGTTGTCGGCACCAGTTTACGGAAGGCTTCGCTGGGCTCAGACGTGGGTAAGTACAGTTCTCAGCACCTACGAGCTGTGATTTCTGCTGCTTACAGGAGATCGTGTATGTATGATCGAGGCAACGTCGTTGAATTAGTAAATCCCAAGGTTAGGAAAGAGACTGGGAGGCAACGCCCGAAAACAGGATGTAGCCTATTGTAGGTTCAGCTTCATATTCGCTTCCCGACGGCCGCAGCATCGCCAACCCTATAGCCAAATTTTAGCAAGTCCTGCTCTTCAATCTGGGCTTTCTTCTCGAGTAACTCGTCAACATCCCACGTCGCACCCAGTAACCGACCATTCAACCACATCCGCTTTTCACTGCTTAACCACACGCAAAACGCGCCACCAAGACCAACATCATCTGTGAGGTCTAGAGAGTCAGAAAAAATACCACGATCATGCAGGGATGCACTTACGAGATCGGAAGCTGTCAGGTGTAGTCTTATCCGCCATCTCAGTATTCACAGCCCCAGGATGCACAGCAACCGCTAGTATGCCATCCGCACCGTACTGTTCCGACAAGAATTCGATAAGACGTGCCTGCGCAAATTTCGAGATGCAATACGCAGTATTCGCAATGTGTCCGTTGGTGATGCATGCTGCAAAGGAGTTGATGGCGATAAACGTCTTCGCGCCATCACTCTCCTTCAGCAGCGGAATGAAGTAGTGCGCAACAAGATATGTGCCTTGTACATTCACGTCGAATACATCTTGGAAATCTTGCGGATTGCCTTGGTCGACTTTCAACACTACCGGTCCTGAGTACCCCGAATTGACGATCACAACGTCCAGCCTTTCCACTTTTTCTTTCACGTTCCTCGCAAGTTGCGCAACGCTTTCGTTGGATGTTATGTCGAATTCCAGGCTATTAATGGTTGTCGAAGAGTTGAGGGTTTGAGCTTGTTTGGCGACTGCTGCTAGCTCTTGGGCTGAAGATGACCTTGCTGCTAGGATAAGACACGCGGCACCCGCTTGTGCATATGCGTATGCGATTCCGGCTCCGATGCCGCGAGATGCGCCGATTATGAGGACGTTGAGCGGCTTTGGTAACTTCTTGGAGGCTGGGTCTAAGGCGGGGGTTGGTTTCTTATGTATAGTCTTTGTGAAGCCGCTGGCGAGCGTAGTATCTCTTATTCGTTGCGACATGGTTTTATTCTGAGCGGATCAAGGAGAAGATATTGTGGAAATGTAGTGCGACTCGTTCTCGATATAAAGGTACGCCTTATCTGGCCCAAAGAGGCTTGGTCGAAATGAGTCATTCTGAGCATACACGATACATGCTAGCCTCTGTCTATCTTTGTCGTTGCTCGCGGTCACTTTTTGCATCAAGATGATGAAGTAGTGAACAGCAAATTCGTGTCACATGAGGTGGAATCTGGGTACGGTCGTAGATCTGGCAGCGACCCCGCAGGCGTCGCATCTTACTCAGCACAGAGAGCTTTCCAAAGCTTGACCACGCCTAAGCAACGCGCACTTTTACCCTAAGAACATAATACTGTCAGCAGTCCAGCCTCCAGGATCACTAACAACGCTGGTGATGCGTTTGAGAGCGGAGATGGGTATATGACGCGAGGTCATAACATGCTTAGCGCGACGGGCATGTGGGTCCAGCACCTGACGCGTCAAAAACCATGACGAACATTCCTCTTTCGAGCAGACCTGGACACCAACACTCCATCTCACCACTCTGCAAGCTCCGGCAACATCATGTACCAGAATGTGCTGCGGCAGTAATCATCGATTTATAAGCCCAAGTACGCCCTTTGGACGGCATCGGGACAGGAGACATCCGTAAGCACCGTTCCGATGCAGCTAGGCAAGCGGTGTAGTAAGATACGCGAGCCAGACCTTTGACGACATTATGGTTGGAAATGTGTTTCTAGGAGCCGCGAAATATAAAAACGAAGCTGCAAGCTGCATCGGTAAGATCACTTCTCGCATACCAGGCATCGACTGCATCACACCCTGAGTATTTCAACATGACACGCACCCTTATCATCTTCGGCGCCGGACCGGGAATTGGCAACCACGTTGCTGCTGAGTTTGCGTCCAAAGGCATTGATCATGTCATCCTTCTGTCGCGCAACACGGAACGTCTCGAGAAGGAAGATGCGCCTTTTGTCAGCAAAAGTAGCTCCTCTGTCAAAGTCGACACTCTGCGCATCGATCTCGCAGACACAAAATCCATCCCAGATGTACTCAAACAGCTAGACAGCATGACCGCCGGCGAAGACGTAGAAGTCGTCTTCTTCAACGCTGCTCGCGTAAAGCCGAACGATGTTCTAGGCGTCAGCGTGGAGGAGATTGAGGAAGACTTCAAAGTAACGATTCCCTCTTCGACAACATCATTTCGGGACAGACGCTAACGGAGATATGTAGACCACGAACCTAGCCCTCTACGTCATAGCACAGCACTACATCCCCAGACTCCAGAGCCTGGCCAAGACAAACTCGTCGCTCAAGCCCGTTCTTCTTGTTACGAACAGCCGCCTGCCGTGGGATCCTGTGCCGCAACTCCTTTCGCTGAGTCTGGTGAAGGCTTCGCAGAAGAATATGGTGGAGAGCTTTAATCGTGCGTTCAGTGATAGTGGTGTGCACATTGGGCTGGTTTATGTCGAGGGAGTCGTAGCGCCGGAGAATAGGGTGCTGAACCCCAAGACGATCGCTGAGAGGACTGTGAAGTTCTGGGAAGATGGAGAGGGAGTTGGCGTTCACATCAAGGAAGAGTAATGATAGCATGAAAAGCTAGCTTGTTTAAAGAGATACTGCCATGCCCACTCAGGCTGCTCGAAATGTCTTCTCCACACCCTCACTCCATCACCATCACATCCTCATCACGCTTCCTTTCCTCCGCCCGCCCCTCCAATCCTTCCGGAAACATCCGAACCAACACCGCAGTCTCTTCCATGAACCTGTTCTTCGTCAGTCTCTCCTTGCTCCATCAACTCAGACCACCAAGTTTCTCAACTAACCTCCGTCTATGTCTAGGTTCCTTGGGAAAAAGCGCACAATCATGCAGACAACTCCTCCTACAGACATCAGCACCAAAGCCTCCAGCACACGCGACCCGTCATGAAGAGAAGGGGGGGGGGGGGGGGGGGGGG